>NW_024086719.1:0-58250 GCF_009730915.1 Dioscorea cayenensis subsp. rotundata
AAATGTTAAATTTGATTTGTGATCAAATCTTTTTATCCGATTCGATCTTAATTAAAGCGGGTGAAAGAAAGGCCCTGAGAGATAATATGACATGTTGTCACTTTCTGCTTCTTGGGACCCTCTAAAGGGGCAAGCTCAATCTCTAAGAGGTCATTATCCATGCTGAAAAGGTTTGTGGACCACCGGTCATTTCATAAAGATTTCCATGGATTTATAGACGAATTCATGGAAGCCACCCTTTTCGTGTTTTATGAAAGCCAATGTTTATAAATTAATAAATGGCCAATTCAACTTTTCTTTGTAATAATATTTACGTAACTCGAGTTGCTGTGCTTTTACCTTAGTGAAAGTAATGTTTATATATCAATCATTAATGCTGGTGGGGCAGGGAAAACCAAATTAATTAAGATTCATATAGGGTTTGTGACATGGATATAAGAGGCTATAAATCTCTAAATTACTTAATACAACCATGAATAGTCAGATAGTGGAATCACATTTTTGCAACACATATCTAACGATAAATCAATGGGTTAAACATTACATAAAAAATGATTCAGAAACTGTTGTGAATTTTACAAAGTTAATTAATTCATTTGAGGTGAGAGTAATGTTTTGTGGCTTTGTTGTGATGATTAAGAAAACTCTTTATTTGGAGATCTAATTTTTTAATTTTAAAAGCTTTTGCTTTTTATAAAAGTTTAACTCTTTAATTTGAAATCGCCAGTCATATCATATAATCTCCACTACTTTTTAAAAACTTACTCTAACAAAAGAAAAGTTATATCTATGTGGGTACATCAAAATAAAATAAATAAAAATAATAAATAAATAAAAAGCGGTAAGCTTTGTTAAGATAAGTTATAAGTTATAAAAAAAATCAAAATAACATAAAAAAGAAATCAAGAGTAAGTTTTCCAGCTCTAATACCATGAAGGATCTCAAAATCTTGTTTTTTTAAATCATGATACATTATCCTCTCTCTACATGAATTAGCGGATGGCGGTTGAGGGTGACATTTGATAGGATCTTGGCTGACTCGTCCCACACCCACCGATCGGCATCCATGGACACTAGATAAGAAGTTGGATTAGATTTAGATGTAAAATTGCAATTTGTTAGTGCCTCGGCTTAGCCAGTCAATTTATTGGCATCACATGGAGTTTTGTAGTGGTTAGTTGAGGAAATTTGGTGGCTTGAGATGGAGGCCAGAGCCACAGGTGCAAAACAGAACCCACTTGACTAGAAGATGCCCCAGAAAACTCTGACCATGAGTCATGTTATGCGCCTTTCTCAATTCACGGGACTCTTAAGGATAATATGAAAAGGTTTATGCGTTGGCTGACGGAGGAATTTCATGGATTTATAGATGATCATTGAGTCACCTGGGCGGATTTTATGAAAAGCCGGGGTTATACATTTAATAAATATTAATTTAACCTTTGTTTGCATTCCACACACAAAGCATAACATTAACGAAAAGCTCAATCTCTAACTTAAACAATGTACAATTCTGTAATCCATACACATCAGTTTGCAATCGCAAGCATCTGACGTTCCTTATCAAGTTTTGGAATCCACAACTACTTAGTAATCATACTTTTATCGAGCTTTGCAACACAAGATTTAACAAAAAATAGATCTAAAACTCATACCCATTATAAAAGAGTAAATCAAATACACACATAATTCAAAGTTCTAATAGCAGTGCGAATGGTTAGCCCTCAGCAGTTCCACCACGATGACAAAGATAAAGAAACAAACAAGTAAAAATTCCTTCATTTCCTTTTGCTTCTCTAATTGATTATCCCAATGGTGCTTAGGGACCTTCCCGCTGACTTAGCTTTGCTCCAATTTGGTTCTTCAAGATCCTAGGTTCTCGAAACACTTTCTAGATGATGAGGTGGAGGTTGTTAAAACTGGCCCTCTCCAAATTCCAGCCGAAAAGTCCTGAGCTTTCTTTGGGGGTTTCAAAAACTAATTCCCGATGCAAACCTTGCGGTCATGCTTGTGCCGATGCACTTCTGAGGTTGGTCTAGGGTTTGGCATCCTCACCAAATCCTCAGGGAGTAATTTGCACTTTACACAAATTCTTTAAAAAACTTGAGAGAAAACTCTGCATGAGTAGTATTGGGAGCATAGAGGCCATGCTTCTGAGGAAGCCTGACCTAATCACTGCAGCCGTGTTCAGCCGTACTTCCTATAAATCCTATTTTCCCAAATTGCTTGTAAAGTGTATGGTCATTATACCCGCGGCCATACTTTACATGTTTAATTCGAAGAAAGTCTCAGAGACCTACTGTTTCCTTTATTTTGGCACTCTAACACATAGGCGACCAATGCTAACAACAAACCAATGAATTTATATTAGAAAAAACTTTATAAAAATTAGAGAGTTTCAAAATAAACAAAAAGAATCATCTACTTTAACCCTTAGACCAAACTAAGCACAAATAACAAAACTAACTAGAAACAAAACACCAACAAAGTTGAAATTTGCCTCCCAAGTGCTTGTTTAATATCACGAGCTTGACATACCTATATACTCATCATGGAGGTTCATGAAATTGAATCCTCCATGACACATTAATAAGAGTACAAGAATATGGAATAAAGACTCTATTAGTTAGATCTAATCAAAGATTTAGTTCTATGGAAGGAATTATTGTTGGTGTTGGAGGTGAGATTGGTAGCTTTTTCCTCATGGTGACTTACTTCACCATTTCTTTCCATAATTAGCTTCCCTTTGGAGGGGTTCCACACTAAATTAAGTTCAACAACAACTTCTTAGCAAGCCTCTTCTACCACTTCATCTAGTTCATCCGAGGTTTGTATCCTTTAATCGATCGACAACTCATCTTTTCATCCAAGTATCTTGCACATAATAAAAATAATATCATCAATAACATCCACATGGTAACTTAAGTATCATTTGAGAATCTATTGAATACACGCATCATGTGCTGGTGGCTTGAGATATAACTATTAACTTCATTTCCCACTCTCAAGACCATCCGGCTAACGCTCACACATTTATCAAAGCTTGAGATGTGGCCAAGAGATTGTCTTCCAAGAATCAGCAGGACATCCACTTTATCATCCAAAGTCCAAAATCACATAAGTCAACCAAAATGTATGAATTTATCCACATTTACAGAAAACATCTTTGATGATTCCGTGGAGTGTCGTGTGGACTTATTGGTAAGTTGAAGTGTCAGTCTTTGTTAGCTTTAGTTCTCTAAAGTCTACAATTTCTACGGAAGATCATGCTTAGGGCATGAGGGTTGATGCTTGCCCAAGAGTTAGCAAGTGCCGTAATCTCATCCAACAAGTCTAATGGTGCATGGGACGCGAATCCCTGGGGATCTTTCTAATTCTTTGGGAGCTTGTTGGTGAGGAATGGTTGAGCATTCTTCATAGTGTTGTTGTGTGGACACTTCCTCCAGTGTTGTTTGTGGGTGACTCCTTAAGGAACTTTGCATGTTGAGCCATTTGAACAAAGATGCCTTTCTAGGAACATTGATGTGCAAAGTCTTGAACATTTCTAGGAATTTCTTGAGATTACTTGTCATGTTGGTCCTTCTTAACTGGCGTAGGATGGCTAGTCGATGCACTCCGGCATGGTCATTTTATGCTTGTAGCCTCATCCTTGGCCTCTTCATCAGGCGTACCGATAACCAAGGTTATGTCCGGCGAATGCTATACTCAAAGAAAGGGATGTTTTGTAGCCATTTTTCCTGGTTCTTGGACTTTTGGGAGAATGAGCTCCCTTGCCAACTACTAAATCCATAATGGATGATGGGACCATAGTGATGTTTTCTGTGTGTGTGTGTGTGTGTGTGTGTGTGTGTGTGTGTGTGTGTGTGTGTGTGTGTGTGTGTGTGTGTGTGTGTGTGTGTATAGAAGTGGAGGATTAAGTCTATGAATACATAGCTACATGGAGTCGTCAAATGTGATACGCCAGTAGGTGAGCATACAGAGGGTCTTGAGGGAATGTGCGAGGCTCTTACCCAGCTTCTAGCAATTAATAACATAAGCGTCTGATGTTTTCTTGAGTTTACTTTTACAATTCAATTAATAAAATATAATTGAGAATCGTTAAGTGCAATTAGAAGAGGTGGGTGATTGCATGAAATTTACTTAACAATTACTTACGATCTGAGTGGAGTCATGAGTGATTATGTTTCTAGTATTGGACGTATTAGCGCGGTCGATCTCTTGGCGATCAAGTTTCGAAACACTAAGAACTTAAGATGAAGATTTTCCCTACTGACCTTACATGTTCATCTTAAGATTGACAATTCCTTCTAAAAGACTAAAATCAGAAGCCCTAATGCGAAGATCTAACAAGTACCTAATCTATTAGCGCATGTATAAGTCTAACAAGTACATAGCTTATACATTTCTACTACATGGGAATGTACTCTTCCTCACATCAACAAAATACCGTAACAAACATACAATGAATCACAATTAACTAGAAAAGAGTAATCTATGGCCAAAAGAGTTCCACAAGTAAAGTTGGAAATGCGTAAACATATAATTTGCCTCTAATTAGGGACCTATGGATTGAGAATAAAAGATATAAATAATGATAGACCCATAAGAATAAAAGAATTCCTAAACTAACTCCTCCACTAGATCTCTAATGGTTAAGGTTGGGGAGGATCCCAAGATTGTCGAGGCGGCGGTGAATCTCTCGAGGCATCCTCGATATTGATGCACATTGACTTTCCCTTAGAAAACTCTATGGAATCCACTGAAATCTTGATGGATATCATCTCGACCACCACAGGTCTCCGAATTTCAGGTACTCTCACGAAATTCGACAAAAAGAACTTCCCTAGATTGAAAACCCTAAAGGTATTTATAGTATCGAGTGCCTTGCGACCTCACCATACCCGTTGTGGAGCCGTGGTGATAAGTTAGTTGATTGGGCCCCAGAGTGGCATCTTGGCGCGGTTTATCATCGGGTGTTATGTGGATCGATCAACATTGTTATGATTCACAGCATGACCATTTTTGAGACCATTATGACTTCTTTTGTTATTCTAGTGATTCTACATTAGCTTGACTTGATAGCGGCTATGATAAGTAGACTAACAACCTTGGTAAAGATGTTACCATGGCCATTGTGAGCTATGGTGATGCTTTGGTTCAGCAAGTTGACTTGTTTTACTTCTAAATGCCTCTGTATTTCCTTCTTTGGCCCTCAAATAGAATAAAAGCTCATGATGAACAAAAGTATGAGATTATATACTAGTTTGATGCTAAACATGTAAAATTCCATGCTAAATGTAGTATTAATGACGTATAAAATATGCACTTTCAAGCACTTATCAAACCTCCCACACTTAATTGTTCGCTTTTCCTCAAGCAAATAGAAAGATATGAAAAGACATGATCGTGTTTGACCTCGAGGCAACTCGAGATGAAGTTTCAATAGCACAAGGAAACAATCAAATGCTAGATAGCATAGATATGCTCTACAAGGATACGTGTTTGACCTCAGACACGTCCCTCATTAAGCTAGCAACATACAAGCATCAAGGGAATCAACACATAGAAAGATAAGCAATATGAACAAAAGGAGGACCACAAGGAAACTCATGAATCAATATCACTAAAATCAAAACATCAAACATCAAGTTTCATAATCCGGGGCCCCGGTATGCACAATTACTCCCTCATAGTTTTACAAACACATGAAAGACTAAAGAAAACAAAGAAGTAATCCATGAAAAACCCCTTTTGACTTCTCAAACAACTCCACGGTGCTCCAATGAAGTCCAGCAGACATTGCTCCCACTCTACTCGGTATCCCTAGCACCTTAGATCGGCCCTCCAATCCATGGAAGATGAAGTCCAGTAGCCACTCTCCCGGAAGCTCGGAAGAAACCCTCAACAAAAGTCCCTTTGAAAACCCTAACTTTGGGGCTTAAAAGGCATTCCCATAGTAAGCATGCCCATGCTCTTGGACATACTTTTTGAGGAGTGTTGGAATTAGTTTTTATGCAAATAATCAAAAACCTATAAAAAGCACGGGCATGCTTCTACCCGTTCTTGCTACATTAATCATACTACAATGCTAGTGGTACAATAACCATGTTTTGCATGAGGAGGATTTTCCAGTAAAATGCATAGGGGTAAGCACGGGCGTGCTTCAGTCCTTGCTCCCCGGCGCAACCATGCTAGGGGCACCAAAAACTCATTCTTTTATCCTATGATCTAATTTTTCTACACAATTAAACACAAATACCCAAAGTAACATCGATTTACACCAAAATATATGCCAAAAGATAAGAAAATTATATAATAGGGCATGTAAAATATCTATATGAAATGCACTCATCAATATACATTGTCCCCAATATCGTATGCATGCACAAGCGTAAGTGGAAAATAATACAAAATGGAAAAAGAAAAGAGTGTGTGGACACTAGTACTTCATTGATTTCTTAGTTGGGTTGACGAGGGCAATGAAGTTATCCTTATTCAGGTTCCAAATTACTGAGGCCAAAACAACGACTAATCACCTCGATCACGACGAAAATATAAATGGAAGAAATTAAATATAAAAATCAAAGAAAATGTAGCAAAATAAAATCCACTATGATCAAAATACATGTACAAAAATAGTAGGGTAGATGTCCCTTGCTAAAATAGAAAATAAAAATACAACTGAAAATAAAAAAAATACAAAAGTGATAAAAATAAAAATTAGAATGGTAGCGTCGACAAGAAACTCTAGAGTCATATATGAGCGGTGGAAGGCGGTGGGGTCGATGAAGAAGGAGGAGACTGGCGCCACTAGAGCTATACGATTGATAAGTGAGGCACGGAGTGGATGAGGGTCCTAGCACTCTGGATGCACTAAAATCGAGAGCGGAGGCGAGACTCCCGATCCTCGTCTGACCCACATCAAACTCGTGGACCACCCGATACTACACCCCATGTGGTTTGTCCAGCTGCTCTATCATGCATATAACCCAGAGCATGGTGACTCCAGGCGGTTGTATGCTTCCAACTCGTTGCATGCCGTGTAGTGATCAATCAAGTCTGAGACCCCATGCAAGCTTTTGTAATGTAAGGACCAAGAAAGATGGTCACTAGCCTAAGGTCACGACATGCATCCGAATTGCATGTATCTTGCTAAGTGCCAGTGTCAAAGTAATAAAAATACCGGAGTGAGTCGGGTGAGTCGAACCCACGAGGGAGCAGGTTACTAGTACTAACTTCTTCTCTGTTATCTAGCCTAATGATAAATGGAATGATGTGGTGATCTAATGTGCGAAGAAATGAATACCGAAGATGAATATGCAAGGATATAATAGAGGAAGATCTCAATCAGTAAAAGTGGGGTATTCTGGTAATGCTCTCCCTAGGATTCAGATATTAGGTACCGGATATGCAAAGTGTTTCTATGATGATTAAGTTAAGTCATGGAAATCCAAAAATAATCAGAGCCTGCCTTTAGATAACTGATACTAGCCCCCTACAAGGTCTCGATGGAGAAATCGCTCAATCTCAACAACTCACACCACATATGACCGCAAAGCACTCTAGGGATTCCAAAAGGTGTATCCGATTCTAAAAGATAGATCGACCCTATTTCACGGTGAAGGATCCTAACCCCCTACAAGGTCGGCGGAGAAATCTATCAATCTCATGCCTCACGCCAAAATATGGTTGTGTAAAGCCTAGGGAATACGGAGATAGAATACACCAATCGGAGGAAGGGGATGCTCCACTATCTCATGACTCACCCTCTCAACCCTCTTAAATCTTGAGGTTCTAACCTTAATGGAGACCTCTCTCTCACCAAGGTAACAAATCATGCAAACCAAATAACCATAGAATCGATGAAAGGCAAGCAAGGATTAGACAATCAAGATTGAAACTTAATCAAACTCGGATTAAATAGAAACACAAAGAAAATCCACAAAAGATGGGAATCCTAGGGTTCACAAGCCTAAATACCCTCTAGGGGTTTTAGCTCTCCATTTAGCAATATACAAAACACACCATCAATGAATGAAAGTACATAAAAACCATAGAAATAAACCCCCTTATATATGAACTAATGGCCTTGATGGAGAGCTTCGACGTCATGAAGGACCCACTCTAAAGCTAGGTTCACCGATGGCTTCCTTGATGCTATGATGGAGGAGGAATCGATCAAAGTTGGTGACGAAGTGCCTCCAAAGCCGCAAAAACCTCCTCTCTAAACCCTAGCCGTCTCACCTTTCAAGAGCCACACAAAAGATGTCAAAGAATAGGGCAAAATGGCTATTTATAAGCCTAAACCAAACCATGTCTGTCACGTGCCCCCAAGCGCCCGCATGGGTTGCAGGAATTTCCACACGGGGGCGTGAACAGTCATTTTACTATAATGCTGCTACAGTAAATTTGCTACACTGTTTGCTATAGTGCTTTACTACAGTACTTTTCATAAACGTGGTCCAAACACTCTTCTCTTGAGGTCACATGGCTGGGCACATGTCCATGTGGTAGTCTATAAGACTTTTCTTCATCGGCGCATCATTGAAATGTCTTGCAATCTTCACAAAGAGAAGGAACATGAAAATGTGACTACCTTTGTGCCCTTCCAACTAGTAAATTGGCTTGAATCTCCTTTGAAGTTGGCACACATCTCCACATTCATGAACTCCTCTCATGTCTTGGTCTTTGAATTGAACAAGAACTCCTAACATTGTGTCTTTATAGCCTATCTTTGCTTTCTTTTGATTCTTTAAGGCATTCACAACCAAATTGCACAAAAGAACACCAAATACATAATATAAGACATAAACCATGGTAAAAATGATGCTCAATGGATGTAAAACATATATAAAAATATGTCTACTCAAGCACTTATCAAGCCTTAAGCCTGATGATGCAGCTGTCAAGCAAGGACATGGCTAATATGAAGTGACTCCTGAGCCACCATGCTCGAGAGGAAGTACAGATCATGGAGGTTGATGATCCCCATGCTGTCTTCTCTCCTTGTCAGCGTCCTTGATAGGATGGCGTAGAGATACCTGAAGGCTGCTCATCCGAGGATAGATGCCTTTGAGCTGTTGCATACATAAGTCTCGTGGCCCCGAAGTGTTTGGGTCTAAACCTGATCTGGGCTCAGGTGGATCGACAAGTCAATGTGGAGCTGGGAGTACGATTCTATGCAAGTGTACTCCAAGTCAACAAGCCCCATCTCCATGGAGAATTTTGTGTATGACATCAAGTAATCCACCTTAAATATCTAGAAGCAATGGTATCTTGGTGGCTAAGGCTGATGATTGTCTGGTCAAACTCGAGTAAACTCATCACCTCAAGTTTCAACTCCTAATACGTCGGCTCACGGATACCAAAGAACTGCTCCTAACCTTGTATAGAAATCAAATCTCGTGCCTCATTGGTGAGATCTATCCTCTAACATTGGCTAGATAATGACTCACCCTCAACAAAGCACTGGTTTGCGAGCCGTTGGCAGCGTACTTTATGCTTAGGATCACCAAAGTGTGGTATCGATGGCTGAAAAGACTCACAGTCTTCTTCTTCTTCTCAGCTTTTACCTGTGGATAGCTAGCTGTCCTTTTTTAACTCATATCTTGCAATTCAGAAAGAATATGAAAAATCAATCAGTACAATACAGAAATTATTAAGCATGAATGAATAATGGGTGTACAACACGTAGACCACAACTAATATAGGATCACAATGGTCTCAACACATCCGTTATTATGGTCGTGGATATTCTTTGGAAATGCAGAATGGGTACACAATAATCCGTTCGTTGGGCTCTAAAATGGGTACACAACTCTATTATACACTTCTTCAGGTAACAACGGGTGTATAACACTCCTTATGTGTTCGTTGGGCTCTAAAATAGGGCAACGACCTACTGACAATGGGCAAGGCTCATTACCAACTGTTGCCAAGGCAACATGAGCAGGAGAAAGTTCACAACTGGCTCACCACGCCCGTTGTGGCTCATCTACCCCAGTTATGAAATTTGAACACAACGGTCTTCACAATGGCCATTGTTCATCATGGAACGACCATTGTGAAGACTGATTGTAATGACAAAATTGATATATGTCATCTATTTTGTTCATAATTTAAATAAAAACATTCATTACTGTATTATAAACATTTATAAGCCATTTAAATGTAGTATAAACAAGATTCGTATAAGATTTGATTTTTTACAAATTTGGCAAAGAGGATGAGAAAAATCAACTGTGGAAAGTGAAGATTAGATGCACAAAAACAACTAAAAATAGCAGGAAAACTCTCAAGCAAGGTTCTTGAGTGTGAAGAAGAGAATTCCAGTGAGGTAGAAGAGTGAAAACTCAATATTATGTGAGAAAGGCCAAGAGATGGTTGTCGGTAACCCTATATCCCTCGATAACGGCCTTCACAACCGGTGGATAATGGCCATTGTGCATCGTTATAGTGTCCAGAAGAACAACAACAGTGATGGGACTGTTAAGAAGCTGTTGTCAACTCGGTTACACCTCAAAAGTTTCTAAGTGTCGATCACGACCGTTCTAGGGCTCGTTGTGCTCATAATGGTCTAACCACGGGCATGGTGAGGCCATGCTAGCATTTTTTATAATCTAGAGAAAAGGCACGTTCTGAAGAACGGCCATTATGGGTCACTACGGTCATGGCATTGGCTATGGTGAGCCCATGACAGACTTAATTAATTTATCAAGAAAACTATAACTCTTTTCTTGAACATCACAACGAGTTCATAGCAGGCATACAATGGCCATTGTGGTGTAAATAGTGAATTACTATGGATTCTCCCTTTACAAAACGGCATGAAAACAATTTCTAACCATGAAAACTAACTCCACATACAAATTTCATGCAGAAAAACCAATAAAAATGACTCAACTTCACACCATTCAATCATGCATCACTCTATATTTAAAACTAAATTTGATAAAACCTAAACACAAAGAAAACTACTTTGGTTGCCTTTCGAGAAACACTTGCTTTACATCACAAGCCTGAGGTACCTACTTTTACCTCAAGATGGTTCAAAAAGATGAAACTATTCTCTTTTGTTATTCCAATTGTTCTCCCCAAAATAATATTTCAAACGGTAACCGTTTACAATGAACGGTCCAGACCATCTTGATTTCAACTTACCAGGAAACAATCTCAATTTTGAATTGAAAAGGAAGGATTGATCTCCTACTTGAAACTCCTTATCACGTCTGAGGTTGTGGTCATGGTATTTCTTTGTGCAATCTTTGTAAAGCTTTGAATTATTGTAGGTAATCAAACAGCATTCCTCGAGCTCCTAAAGTTGTAACTTTCTCTTTCTACTTGCAAGATGAATGTTAAGATTTATGCTTTTTAGTGAAAAATATTCTTTGTGTTCGAGCTCTGCAAGCAAATGGCATGCTTTCCCATACAAAAGTTTATACAGTGAAGTCCCTATAGGTGTTTTGAACGCAGTCTTATATGTCCACAAGGCATCATCTAATTTTTCTGACCAATCATTTTGATGATGAACTACAATCTTCTCTAGAATTTGTTTCAATTGTCTATTAGACACTTTTATTTGCCTTCTTGTTTGTGGATGATAAGGGGTATCTAGTTTATGTGTAACTGCATATTTCATTAATGTTTTCATCGATTTGTTATTACAAAAATGTGTACCCTATCACTAAGGATTGTCCTAGGTGTTCCAAATATAGAGAAAAGTTTCTTTAAAAATTTAACCACAACTCTAGCATCATACTCAACTGTGACCAAGATATATATGTTACCAAATGACATAGGGAAAGGACCCATAAAATCAATACTCCACACATTAAAAATTTCACATACAAGAATAGAATTCTCTGGTATTTCATCTCAGCTAGAAAGATTACCTGTGTGCTGGTAGTTATCACAATTTTGTACATACCTGTGAGCATCCTAAAAGATGGTGGACCAATAAAAACCAGATTCGAAGACCTTTTCAGCTATTCTATTTACTCTAAAATGACCTCTAGCTGGTCCTAAATAACAATGCTCGAGAATATTCCATACTTCAGCTCGAGGCACACATCTTTTGTTAATTGGGTCCACACAGATTCTAAACAAATATGAGTTTTCCCACACATAGTGCTTGAGGTTTGAGAAGAATTTATTCTTGTGTTGGTATGTGAACTATCTAGGAAGAGTTCATGTAACCAAGTAATTAGCAAAGTCAGGGAACCAAGGTGGGTCTTCATCTCTCACCATATGAATTCTGTATAAGTGCTCTTTGGGGAATGTATCATTTATATCTCCATTTCTCAATGGTTTCTTTTCAGGATCTACTAATCTAAATAGGTGATCTGTTGCCAAGTTCTCCGCTCCTTGCTTGTCCTTGATATCCAAATTAAATTCTTGTAAAAAGAAAACTCCATATAATCATATGAGGTTTAGCATCAGATTTACTCATGAGATATCTTAGTGTGGAGTGATTAGTGTAAACCATAACTTTTTACAACACCAGGTACGGTCAGAGCTTATCAAAAGCAAATACTTCAGCTAGCAACTCCTTTTTAGTTGTTGTACAATTCTTTTGTGCATCATTCAAGGTTTTGCTCACGTAGTATATGGGATGAAAGTGCTTATCCTTATGTTGACCCAATATTACCCAATCGCAAAATCACTAGCATCGCACATCAACTCAAATGGTAGATCCTAGTTTGGAGCAATCATGATCGGAGCTTGCACAAGTTTATCCTTCAATGTTGTGAATGCTGACATGCAATCCTGATTAAACTCAAATGGTGAATCCTCTTCCAAAATCTTGGTTAGAGGCCTACTAATCCTTGAGAATTCTTTAATGAACCTTCTGTTAAAGCTTGCATGTCTCAAAAAACTGTGAATTTCTTTAACAGATATGGGAGGTGGGAGCTTCACAATAATAGCAACCTTGGCTTTTCCCACCTCAATTCCCTTTCTCAAAATTCTGTTCCCCAAGACAATGCCTTCCTGAACCATGAAGTGACATTTCTCCCAACTAGTCTCTTTGCATCTTGCTAGTACTCATTCTAAATTCTTGAAGTAAATATCAAATGAATCACTGAAAAGTCATCCATAAACACCTCCATTGTGTCTTCTACCATCTTCTCGAAAATAGCCAACATGTACCTCTAAAATGTTGTTGTGGAGTTGCATAATCCGAAAGGCATGTGGCGGTACATGAAAGTTCTATATTGGCAGGTGAATATGGTCTTCTCTTGATCTTCTAGAGCAATGGGAATATGAAAAGTACACTAAAAACCCATCCAAAAAATAGTAATAAGAATGTCCTGCTAACCTCTCTAGCATTTGATCTATGAATGGCAAAGGGAAGTGATCCTTTCTAATGGCGTCATTTAGCTTCCTATAGTCAATATATACTCACCAGCCTGTGATTGATCTAATGGGTATGAGTTCATTCTTCTCATTGGTAATTATGGTCATCCCACCCTTCTTCGGTACCACTTGCACTAGGCTCATCCATGTACTGTCTAAAATCAGATAAATGATACCCGCATCCAAAAGCTTCATTACTTTTGTCTTCACCACTTCCTTTATGTTTGAATTTAGCCTTCATTGAGGTAAAGCAGATGGTTTGTGATCATCCTCTATCATAATATTATGGGTAAGGAATAACGGACCGATTCCCTTGATATCAGATATCTTCCAAGCAATGACTCTCTTATATTTGTGCAAAATATCCAGCAACTTCTTCTTCTGTTCAACAATCAAATTGGTTGTAGTAATCACTGAGAGTTTCAATTCTTCTTCCAAAAAGGCATACTCCAGATGTTCCGGTAATGTCTTCAACTCTAAGTCTGGAGGGTCCTCGATAGACGGTCTGAGCCAATTATCCATACTCAAAGTGGCCCCAGTGGTGCTTTCCTCTTCATAATGGGTTTGATCTTCACTTGTATCATCCTCTATTTCACAAATCACGCCTTCCTCCCTATGGGTATCATCGGTAAGTAGACTGTTAACTCTCATAGGATCTTCTACTGTGTTGCTCACTATTCTCTCTTCCGATGCTCCTATCTCCATGAACTGATCGAACACTTCCTGCCAAGTTATCTATTCCTATTGTTCATAAAGATCATGGGGTATCGAGAATGACTCAGCAGCATTGAGGTATTATGCATCAAGTTCCTGTGCTACATGGTATTCAATTCATCGCTCAAGTAGGTTAAGCACTCTTTCCACCTGGCCTCTCATACCTACCATAAAGAAACAAATATTCACAGTATTGTGTGATAATTATCAAAAAGTGACAGACTGAATAAGAATTTATAGAAAATATGGTAGGAGCAAAAGAACTTAGATATGTAAGGATAAATGGCTAAAACACTAAGCTACGAGTTTTCATAGAATCTCTTGACTAGGTGCTCCCCAGCAACTGCGCCAAAAACTTGACATATGGTGTGTATGTGTGTAAGTAAGGTTAAGTCTGTAAATACACAAATGCACGGGTTATCAATTAATACCTCGTGGGTGAGCATGAAGGTCGTATTCCTTAGGGAATTGCGAGAGGCACCTATTACTTCCTTTTCGCATAATCAATAGCCTAAACGTCTACGGTGTTTCTAAACTTTACTATTATAATTCAATTAATGAAATACAATTGAGAATCTTTAAGTGCAATTGGAAGGAGTGGGTAATTGCATGAGAATTTACTTAACAATTACTTATAATCTGAGTTGAGTTATGATGATTATGTCATAGTATTGGAAAGGGGGAATTTAGAGGCCTACTGGTCCTAATCTCTTGGCAACCAAGTCTGAAACACTAGGAACTAGGATGGAATCTCTTCGTACCCTAGTCTCCTATGTCTTATGTTTGTCTGAAGATCAAGAATTCTAATAAAATGACTAAATCAAACCCTAATAAAAAATCTAGGAATACCTAATGTCTTAGTGCATGCATAGGTCTAACAAAGCATGTGTGTTTTACTACATGGGCATCTCTTCCTCACACATCAACAAAATACCATTAATAAACATGCAATTAATCACAATTAACTAGAAAGAGTAATCTATTGCCAAAGAAAGTTCATAAGTAAAGTTGAAGTATGTAGACATATAATTCCCTTCGAATTGGGGTCCTATGGATCGAGAATAAAGATATAAATAATGATAGATCCACAAAAACAAAGAATAAAGAATTCCTAAACTAACTCCCTCCAATAGATCACTGATGGTTGAGATTGAGAAGATCCCAAGATCATCAAAACAGAGTCGAATCTTTTCGGGCGCCCTCCACTATTGATACACATTGGCTTCTTGACACGCCCGTTGCGTGTGACCCGCAAGTGCACGGGTTTGCCGCAGTAATAATACCCCGGTGGGTAGGTAGTCGAATCCATAGGAAATAGTGATTAGAAACACAAAGATTATTACTTAACTATAGTGAAGATGAATCGCTAGTAGTGTGAACAAAATCAATATGCAAAGAAATAAAGAAAGTAAGAACAAGAGGCGTAGTAAAATGAGAGGAAAGACAATCGATAGAAATTGGGCCACCCTAACATTGCTCAACCTAGGACTGTTGCTTCAAGTGCAAGACCAACTATTAAGCTCCTGACTGATGCTTAATGAGTCGTGGAAATCCTACAATACACTGTCCCAAACCTAAGGTCAACCGTGACTAACTCTACACTATGCCCTAGCAGAGAAATCACTCAGTATAACCACCTCACACTATGTACAGTTACAAGAAGCTCTATGGATTCCAAGTGATAAACTCTATTCCCTAATATAGGTCTAACCCTTTGGTCTAGGCAAAAGACCCCTAGTCATACTTAAGCCTCAACACTAAGGATTACTTCAACGCTTCAATCTGTTGTTTGTGCAACTAAGCCCCAGCAGAGTTTCGCTCTTAGTACTTCACTCTATTGTGACCACAAAGAACTTTTGGAACATGGAGGTAGGATAAATCACACCGAAGGGGAAAGGGGACGTTCCGCTACCTCTCGACTCATCCCTTCCACCCTCTCCAATCTTGCTTTGTCTAACCCTCATGGTGTGTCACTCACTCACAAGGATTACCAATGCAGACTCTCAACTCTAATGTCACTCTAAGGGAGAAATCATTCAACAAACATTCAGGATTGGCACTCAATTTAAGACATCAATTAAAGAAACATAATAAAAGGTCAATAAAACAATAACATCCTAGGGTTTACAAATCCAAGTACCCTCTAGGTGTTTAGCTCTCCATGGAGCAAGATACAATCAATAATAAAATCGAAAGTAAAAACATGCAATCCATAAGTAAAACCCTCTCGGTATTCATGTTGATGGTCTTGTTGAGTAGGCTCGTCCTCTTCAAAGGTTCCCTTGTTAAGCCTAGGGCACACCTAGCCAAATCGGTGCCGATGAAAGCTCACCCAATAACTCTCTTCCAAAGGAGCACGCTATTGGAGGCGTTAGAACCACTCCAAAAACCTTACCAAAGCCCCTCTAAGCCCTAGCCACAAGCCTCTCCAAAGTTGGGGAAAAGATGGAGAAAAGATAGAAAGAAGGATTCTCAAATCAGGTTGAATCGCGGCTTTATATAGTCCTGGAATCGAGAATCCACACGGGCGTGTGGAATTTTCACACTCCCGTGTGAATCTGTAGAACTTGGTTTTTCAGAGGCCTGTGAATAGTAACTACTACAATACATTTCTACATTGATTTACTACAGTACCCTGCTACAATACTCCACCAAAAATACTCTCGAATCCACATTTTTTATCGAGGCAACATAAACGAGCACACGTCTGTGCCGTAGATCACATCGCTTCTTCAATAAGGGATAATATTGACGAAGATCTTACTAGCATTGCATAAGTTAGAATATGCAAATGTGACTGCCTTTATGGCCCTCTAAACCATGTAATTACTTGAGCGCATGGAGGTTGGCACATATTCACGTATCATCGAGCACAACTTGTGTCTTCACGTTTGTTCACTCCAAGATTCCATCAACAAAGTGCAATCGCAATCTACTTTGGCTCTCTTCCTCTATATTTGGCTCCATAACCCTACATGCACACAAGTAACACAAATAAACATATATTAGCGCTAAAATCTGATAAAAGTAATGCTCATCATAAGAAAAGGATACTTTGTATTACTAATACACAAGCACTTATCACTTCCCCTTGAGAAACTCATCAGAATCCGCTGAAGTCTTGATGGAACTCATCTCCAGTAGCACAGGTCTTCAGAATTCCAAATGTTCTCCACAGATTCGGCAAAAGAACCTCCCTAGATTGAAACCCCTAGGGTATTTATAGTATTGAGTCTGCCACGGCCTCACTACTCCCATTATGGAGGCCATCGTGAGTAGGTTTGTTTCTTAGGCCCCAAGTCACGTCCTGGCATGGTCTATCTAGCCATTGTGTGGATTGGTCATGATAATCATGATTCACAATGCCCATTGTTGAGGCTGTTATGATTTTGTGTTATTCTCTGTGATACCACACTGCTATGACTTGATAACGCCAATGATAAAAGTTGGCAACGGCCATGGTAAGACATTACCACGGCCGTTGTAAGCCATGGTGATGCTTTGGTTCAACAAGTTGACTTGTTTTGCTTCTAAAAGCTTCTGTATTTGCTTCTTTGGCCCTAAAATAGAATAAAATCTAGTGGTGAACAAAACAATGAGATTATATACTAGTTTGGTGCTAAACATATAAAATTCCATGCTAAATGTAGTATTAATGATATATAAAATATGCACTTTCAAGCACTTATCAATAGCCTTGAGGGACTCCGTATGATTGATGACAAGGTCCCCTTGCTTATATCCAGCAAGTGCACGGGTTTGTCGAAGTAATAATCCCGGGTGAGCGGGTATCGAATCCACAGGGAGTAGGGAGTAAAAATACTTAATTCGATTCTTAGCTATATAAAAGATCAATGATGATAAGTGTGACAATGATTCAATTCTCAACAATTAAAAGTAACAAGTAAGAGAGTAAAAGCAAGGAGGAGGTAAGGCAATCGATAAAGATGGGGTACTCGGATGATGCTTCACCTAGGATAATCGCTTCAAGTGCAAGAACTCTCTATTATGCTTCCTAATCAATGCAATGGTGAGTCATGGAAATCCTTACATACATAGTCCCAAATCTAAGGTCAACTATGCCTAACTCTATTCATGTCCCGGAGGAGAGATTAAATAACCTCTCAATCTCGCACTCGAATAAAGTTGCAATGAGCTCTAGGGATTTCAGGTGATAAATCTCTTCGTAATTATAGACCTAACCCTTTGGTCCAGGCGGAAGGTCCCTAACCACAATTAAGCCCTAGATACTAAGATCCCCTCAACGCTTCACTCCGTTGCACGCGCATCTAAGCCCCAGCGGAGATTCATCCCTTAGACCATTAACTCTATTATGGCCGCAAAGAACTCGAGGAACAGAGGTAAAATCTATCATGTCGGAGGGAAAAGGGGACGCTCCTATACCTCTCGACTCACCTTCTCAACCCTCTCCAACCTAGCTTTGTCTAACGCTCGTGGTGTGTCACTCACTCACAAGGTTACCAACAAGAACTCTCAACCCTAGTGTCACTCTAGGGGAAATGTTCATACAATCAAGCATTCAAGGTTGGAACATCACAATAAACAGCTCGCCGGATCGATGCCGACGAAAGCTCTCCCAATAACCTTCTTCCAAATGACGCGCGATGTCGGAGCCATAGAGCCTCTCCAAAACCCTAGCCAATACCCCTCAAAACCCTAGCCGAAGCCCTCTCTCAAGTTGGGGAAAAGATGGAGAAAAGAATCCTAAAATCGGGGCTGAATCGGCTTTAAATAGGGCTGGAATCGGGCGACTCCACGGGCGTGGACGGTACATGCACCCATGCGAAATTTCCACACGGCCGTGGATAATTTCCACACGCCCGTGTGGATTCTCTGTTTCTCTAATTTCTCGGCCGGCTGTGAACAGTGCTGCTACAGTGCCCTGCTATAGTCTTCGACCTGAATAACTTCCCAATTCCATATTTTCATCGGGGTAATGCAAACGGGCACACGTTTACGTCGTGAATCACTTGCTTCTTCAATGATATACATGTTGGTGGAGCTCTCATTCTTATGTGCATAAATTGGAATGCTCTAGTGTGACTGCCTTTGTGCCCCTCCAAATGGATGTGCTCACTCGAATGCGAGGAGGTTGGCACACACTCTAGCATCTCACACCTGACCTATGTCTTCGCGTTTGAACCTTAGCAAGATTTCCTCCAAAATAGGTGCATTATGATCCACATTGGCCTATTTCCTTCATACTCGGTCTCACAACCCTACCTGCATAAAAGTAACATAAAAACACACATATTAGTGTAAAAACCTGAGAAAAGTAATACTCAACATAAGGAATGAACACTTCGCATTCATATCGCACAAGCACTTATCAATTGACTTCAGTATTGCTTTGGAGTGAACCTTGAGGTCTTTCGAAGAGAGTTTTGGCTATTTATGCCACTTGGTGCTCCAAATTCTGGAAAGTAGCTTGCTTATTTCTCATCATCCCTTATTGGTTTGTAAGACGCACATTATTGGCTTGGATGTATCGTATAAGAAGTGTGTCTAGAGAAGGTCCTTTTCTATCTTGATGGGGATGTCAAGGAAATTGAGGTTGGGACGGCCTTGGTTTCCCTTGTGTTCCTTGTCATTACCCTGGTTGACTCCATGAAAAATTTGGGTGGTTTCTCCATCTAGCGCTGTATGTGCTATTGTAAGGATTGTTTTGGTACCAGTTGTTATGACCAACAAAGTCAAATTGCTCTAACGGTCCGACACTCAAATCTGTAGGAGGGCAACTCGGTCCAGTTTGTGACCCCCATGTCTCATAACTCATGACTGGGGCCTAGGAAGATAACTGTATGGTATCCAATGTCTTGCTGATTACCTCAACCTATGCTACTAATGTAGTTAGGGCATCTACCTTATAAATACTGGCTACCTTAGCCAACTCATTCTTCTCGAAACTCCATTAATATCCATTAGTAGCCATCTCATCAATCAAGTTCTATGCGGAATCAGGTTGTTTACTACATAGTGATACCCCTGTTGCTGCATCAAGAATTTGCTTAGTTGCCACATTCAACTTGTTGCAAAAGATTTGTATTTGCATCCACTCAACAATGGCATGTTGCATGCACTTCCTCAACATATCTTTGTATCTCTCGCATGTATCATAAAGAATCTCTGACTCTAGCTGCAAGTAGGAAAAGATATCACTTGTTAGTTTGATGATCTTGGTTCGTGGGAAGTATCGAGTGAGGAACTTCATCTAACTGAGCCCAAGTAGTGATTAATCCCTGTGGCAAGAAACTTAGCCACTTTTTGGCCCTTCCTTATACGGAAATTAGGAACTGAATCCTCGAACACATTGTTTGCCTTAAAGATATCACAAATCTCAAGAAAGCTCATCAAATGGGCATAGGGGTCCTCATATTAAAACACATCAAATTGACACATTTGTTATACCATCTTTATAAAATTAGGCTTTAACTCGAAGTTGTTAGCCACAACGGGAGCGCGAACGATGCTAGAACCAGATCCTTCTAAATTCCGCCTTGTACTCCTCCATTTTTGGCCATTGGTGCTTTTTGATCTATCTTAACAGTGATCTCAATTGACCTTATATCTCTAAGATTCACTTGTCTCAATCTCCTATGTAAAGTTTGTTCAATGTTTGGATCAGGGCTAGCCAATGTAGAAGAGCTACCTCGGGTCATGCAAAGGCACCTTGAAAAGAATAAAGAAAAGTCAGAAAACAAAATAAGTATAAAGAAATAGGATATAAACAATAAAAGTAAAATAGTCCTTAGATTACTAGGATCCTAATGTTCCTAAAAGTTGCTAGTCCCTGACAATGACAACAAAAACTTGATACGTCATTTTGTGCATCCACAAGTGCACGGGTCATAAAAAGTAGTAAAGTGTACCCAATAGGATTGGGTAGTCGAGTCCATAGGGATTGGTCATCTCTTAGTACTAATAACTAACTGAATTAAAGGTTAGGAAAGGTTCGAATCTTTGAATATAAGAGGGATAGGAAGGATGGAAAGAAGCATGGAATTAAACTGAGTTAGAAACACTAATATGAAGTAGCACCCCGTACTAATCCCCTTGAGCAACATGTATTGACTCTTTTACAGTGACTATCAGGTACATCTTCTTGGATCGGAAGCGTAAAGTCTAGATTGGAAGGCTTAACACAATACGGCTATCTCTATACAAATACTTGATCCTAAACTTCTATGTGTGCTTTAATAAGCAATGTTACAATTATGGCAATCATACAAATCAAGTTTTTCAATCATAATTATGGTAAACATGCACATCAAATTTTGCAATCACAACTATGGTAATCATGCACATCAAATTTTGCAATCACAACTATGATAATCATGCACATCAAATTTTACAATCACAACTATGGCAATCATGCACATCAAGTTTTGCAACACAAGATTTAACAAAAAAAAATTCTAGAAAACTTCATAGTCATTATAAAAGAGTAAATCAAATATGTATAATCTCAAAGTTTGATAGCTCGAGGCACCGACAAACGGTTATCCCCTTATGGGTTGACACAATGACAAAAAAATAGAGAAAACAAACAAGTAAGGATTCATCGAGTTCCCTTGTGCTTCTTTAATCCTCCCAATCATGCTCTAAGGATCTTCCCACCGACTTAGCTCCGCTCTAATCGGTGCTTTAGGATCTTAGCTCTCTTCCCTTTCTAGATGATGATGGAGGTTGTTCAACAACCCCTCTCCAAATCCCAGCTAAAAAGTCCCCTCAAACCTTAACTTTGGATCTTTAAAATCTAATTCCCAATACAAGAAAGACCGTGCTTGTGCATGTACACTTTACAAGTTGGTCTAGGGTTTGGCATCAACTCTGAAATCATCCAAGCAGTAATCTGCATAGGCAGAAGCACGACCGTGCTTGGGCCATGCTTCTATTTGCATATCCGTGCTTTGGGCTCTATGCCCTTGCTTCCTTTCTTTATATAAAATCTTCAAGACCAGTGATCTACACAAGGCTAAGCACGACGGCCTCAACACGCCCGTGCTTCTCTTGAAGAAGTGTAGTTGAGTTTTTTTATGCCAAATTTGCTCCAAATCTTGTTCTATTTTCCTAAAACTTGATAACATGCATAGACATGCACATATACCCAAAATAGCATCGACATATATGAATTAAATGCTAAAAGACAAGCAAAATACATAAAAGAGGTATGTAAAATGTCTATAAAATGCACTCATTATCTAATATTTAAATTGATGGGTCAAAAATTAAAAAAGATAAATTAGAAACTCTTTATTAATAATTACAAAACAATTAAACATTAAATTAATTGAAATCGAGAGTAAGGTTTTGGCTATGACATGATGATTAAAAACTCTTTATTTGGAGATCTCATCATTAATTTGAAAGCTTTAAAATTGTTAATTACAATTTTAAACTCTATAATTTAATGCTTAATCATGTCATATAATCTCCACTACTTTTTAAAAATTTACTCTAACAAAAAGAAAAATTATCTATGTTGATATATCAAAGAAAAAAAATTAATAAATAATTAAAAAGAGATAGCTTTGTTACATAGGTTGTAAGTTACAAAAGAAAATTCCTCGTCAAACTTTTACAATTTCTGAATTTGATCTATTATTGATGGTCTCTCCACAAAATTCACCAACAAGGCTCCATTAGGATCAGCTTCAAGTCTAGCCCCCATCTCACGGATTGCTAAAAGCTATGGCATGTAGGACTTTAGTACATAAGACATGGTAACACATGATTTTCGACTCAATGCATTAGCCATAACATTCACCTTTCTTAGATGGTAATAAATAATCAAATCATAATCTTTAATCAACTCTAACCATCGTCATTACCTCAAATTCAACTCTTTCAGAGTGAGAAGGTACTTCAAACTCTTTAGGTCAATGTAAATCAGACATCTTTCCCCATACAAATAATGTCACCAAATTTTTAATGCAAACACTATTGTAGCTAACTCCAGATCATGGGTCGGATAGTTTGACTTATGCTTCTTCAAATGTTGAGAGGCATATGTTATCACCCTATTTTCTTGCATTAATACACAAATAAGATCATGTCGTGATTGATAAGTGTTTTATTATACATATTATATTGATCATCTTTAGCACTTAAGTGGTCCTCAAAAGTGTGTTTTATGGATAATTGGTGCTTAGTTTGTTCCATTATTCCCGATAAGACAGAAAAAGCACAACAAAGGCCAAAGGAAGAAATTTGGGAGCAAAACGGTGCTAAAGGCAACAAACAGAGAAATACACGGGCAAGGTACACAACCTTATACCTATCCATGTATACTTCGGCAGGTGAATAGCCTGACAAACACACGGACACTATGTACATAACCATTCACTCCCCAACTATGTTCTTACCAAGAAGAATAACGCTATGTAGATGAAGTACACGCTCGCATACATGCAGAAAGTTACAGAGCATGATCCAGATGAGAACATAAGTAAAAGCAAAGTACATGGCCATGCAACTCAAGAGCTAAAGTGAAGATCCATGCAGAGAGTGACACGACCAGATGAAGCAATACACCACCACGTACATCTAATCATGTAACCCAGGGAAAGAGTTCTTGACCTGTCCTAAGACTTACACAGGCAAGATACACGCCAGGGTACTTGCCCGTATACCGGTTAGATTCCTGGAGATATAAATAAAGGGTTGGAAAAGTAATTAGGGATTCTATTTTTTGACGTAATTATTAGGAAAAGATCTAAGGACTGATGGCTAGGGTTTGAAGGAGATCAAAAGCATTAAGGAGGAGATTGAAGGAGTCGCTAGAGTGATGATCGATAGGCAGCGATATCGGTTCACATCTACTCCAACATTGAAGATATTGAGAGGGGTTTTCATTCCATGGCTAGGGTTTTAGAGAGATTGATTTCCATTATTTAGAGATGAATATTGGCCCCATGGAAGGCTAACTTTCTTAGGTGTTCAAATTGATGTAGCTTGGGAATAACTTTATTTTGATATTGCTTTTTAATATAGATTGCCTTCAACTTTTTGGGTTCATCTATGTCTTTTCATTGTTGATCTAGCACAACGAGAGTGGCTATTTCATATTGATTCATGATTGAGATCAAGATATTCATTGCGATAAATCACCCATAGATGAAGGGAATCAAGAGTGTGCACTAGAGATAGACCACTTATGATTCCTCTGGATTGGGGTCATGTAGCAAGAGCTTTGATTTCTTATAAGGATTTCATAGATCATTATGCAATCATGCGAAAGTAGGATTAGAAGAGATTCACTCTTACCGTAACATGGGATTAGACACTGAGGAGTCTTGAGAGAACACTTGGTGTTTTTTTGAAATCCCTCCATCCAACAAAGCTAGGGGTTATCTATATTGAATTGCACTTACTTTAATTCCTAAATTTCCAAGTGAAATCATATCCGGGCACCATTTTCACCCATTGCTTCTAGTTCTTATCACCTTTGATTTGGCCTTTTATTTCTTTTATTTAATTTTGTGTTTTGAGATTGACTTTCGATGGTTGATTGTTAGTTAGCTAATGAAGATAGAGATAGTACTAGTACTATCTAGTCCTTGTAGATTCAACTTTGCTTTTGAGCATATTATTACTTCGATTGGCACGTACACTTGTATGCATCCCTCACATCAGCGATGCATCACTATACACCACAAACTCTTGCCCGCTAATAGCTAATGAAAGAATTGGCGCAGAAGTTAACCGATCCTTCGACTCTTGAAAATCTTCTCACATTTTTCATCCCTATCATACTTTACTCCCTTGCGGCTCAATTGTTATAATGGAGCAGCAATTAAAGAAAATCCCTCAATGAACTGGCGCTAATAACCTACCAAGCCAAGGAAACTTTGAACTTCTGACACATTCTTTGGTTGCTCCAACTTAATGATCACTTTCACTTTCATCGGGTCAACAAATATCCCCTTACCTAATTGATTGATTGCCCACAAGTGTACGGGGTCGCCAAGTAATACCTTGAGCAAAAGCCCAAGGATCAAATTCCACAGGGTTAAGGAGCTCCTATTACTCCTCCATCACTCACTTTCTAACCTTACAATTCAAGCATGGTATACTAATCTAATACAAGCAAGATTGTAAATAAAACACAAGTGTAACAACTCCAAGTCAAACAAGAAAAATCACAAGAGCAATGATGATAAGAATAGGCCTAGGGATGAGGATTCCCAAGAGGGGTCATCAAGATATAAGGATGCATGAAAAATACATGGCACGGGTGATTTAGATCGACGGACCTCAACAATAGTTCAACCCCAATTTCTCGGCGGCTAAAACCCTAATCCCTGTACAAATGATGACAAGGATCTCTCCTTAGTCATATTCCCTACGATTGCATTAAGTGAATGGAGATCACGCAACAAGGACACACTTAACCTAAGTTTATCCTCATGGTTCGGAGGGGCTACCTACACCCAATTTCTCGGCATGTTGGTCAACAAATACCCCTATTAGCTCATTAACGATCTAGTACACGCGAGTAGGTCACGTCTACATGTACAACTCAAACAAGAACTAAGGATTTCTCAACATAATAGTTCTAAGCATTAAACACAATGAGCCAAGTCATAAATCACACCAATGCATATCAAATATAAATGTAGCATCCAAAATACAAGATGAACCCCCCAAGGTTCACCTACATCCGGCGGCCTTGGGGGTCTAGTGTGCCATCATACAAATAAGTATCTCAAACACAACAAAAGCAAGAAGTAAATGCATAAATGACACTCCCTAGTCCAAATGATGAAGAGGTGAGAGAATGCCGGCCGAATGATGCTTCTTCTAGCCCTAGAGATGCCGAATGCTTCTCCTCCTTTGATGATGAGGCTTCCCTTTTAAGTTCAAGCTCTTGATCTTCCCAAGCTTCAAGCCAAACTCTCCGAAAGAATGGTGTCTTCGTTTCTCCCCTTCCTCCAAGTGATGGCTGCCAAAAAACCTTCAAAAGTCTACCCTAGAGTCTCCAAGAAGTCCAGCCAAAAAGTCCCCAATCTTTCTCCAAAATTCCCTCTATATACCACTCATCATACCCCCTTGATGGCCTCCATCCCGAGTGCTATACCACTCCCTATGGCCCCCATCCTGAGTGCTATACCAAGTGCTATACCACTCCCTATGGCCTCCATCCTGAGTGTTATACCACTCGTTATGGCGCTCAACATTGACACTATTTGGGGTAGGCAAACTCCATCAAGTAAATATATTATATTATAGCTACAGTGATCATCCCGGGCTCTATATCGGGCAGCATTGAGGCCGTATGCCATGATCCAAATCCTGACTTGAAACTCTCCAGGTGCTACAGTGTCTACACTACAGTAATCCCATCTACATTACTTTGCTACAGTGAATACCCCTACAGTACCACGCCCTGGCTTTCTTCTCTTTTTCACCCGAATCATATCCTCGTGTCATTTATGGTGTTTCCGTGCCCTGCAAAGAAAATAACACACGATTAAGCATAAAACAGGCATCAATTCTAATGAAAATACATGCTAGAGGTAGCAAATACATACACTCAAATACGTACATTTAGACACTTATCACTAATACAACATGCCCCAGAAAAGACACTTCCCACAACCAAAATTCACACATGGAGAATGTTTTCATATAGTTGATTTTCCCAAGTGTTTGCAATACAATTTGCAAATGTTGGGCATGATCATCATCAGTCGATGAATACAACAAGATATCATCAATGAACACACTCACAAATTTGTCAAGGTATGGATAGAATTCTCGATTCATCATGTCCATAAAATCTGCTGGAGCATTGGTTAGGATGAAAAGCATTACTAGGAATTCATAGTGCCCACACCTAGTGCGAAAAGCCATCTTAAGTATATCACTCTCCTTTATCTTTAATTGATGATACCTTGATGGAAGATCGATCTTTAAAAAGATGCTCTCTCCTTGCAACTGATCAAACAAGTCATCAATCTGAGACAAAGGGTATTTGTTCTTGATGCTCACCCAAATTAGTTGTCGGTAGTCTATGCATAACATCATTGATCCATCTTTCTTCTTCACAAACAACACTGGAGCACCCCATGAAGACACACTTGGTCGAATGAACCCCTTATCCTTTAAGTCTTGCAACTGTACTTTCAATTCCTTCAACTCTATTGGTGCCATCCTATAAGGAGGAATAGAAATAGGTGCAATACCCGGCAAGAAATCAATAGTAAAATCAAACTCCCAGACTGGGGGTAATCAGGGTAACTCTTCTAGAAATACATCTACAAATCTCATATGGAACTTCCTCCGAGTTGAGTTCAATGACCTTGGTATCCGTCACATAAGCCAAATATGCTTGACAACCCTTAACTACTGATCTTTGACCCTCTAACACTGAAATTAAACAGGTTGGCAGGATTCTCCTTTGTTCCACGAACACCAACTCTAGCATCTCCGGCCTTTGGAAGCCAAACTGAATAGAAAGAAAATGTCTCAGATGTTCACTACCCTAGTACTCTTTCTTCGGGTGTGTACTAAAAGTGTGTGCATGTATTCATATGCAGGTTTTGGTGAGATGCAATGATGGCTTGGAGACACCAGAATCCCTGAATGATATCTATTATCATGAGAAATCTATCTCTAGAAAAGTTTTTGAAAATAATCAGGTGGGAAATCAATGTGAAGCTGTGAATACTCTTCATTAGTAGCATAATTGAAGTCATAGAGTCCTATATGATAGGAAAACTCTATGATACTCATGGATAAAAGGTGCTATGAACTATAAATCTAGTCCTGTTTAGATATCTAATATTGTAAGAAGTCTGCTCCATATGGTAAATGTAGAGAGACCCTCCAAAGTGAGCTCCAAATAAACTCTCTCTAATGTCAAAAAGTCTACCGCTTCCTTCAACCTCAAGCATATCTCTGACCTCCTCATGAAGTCCAATGTGGTGTTTTACATCTGAGCTTGCTAAACTACTGACTGTAATGTCGATGTGGATCCATAAATTGTAGCTTTAAGTATCACCAATCTTTTGCCTCTTCTAACTTGTAGATCCTTTCGCCATAGTCCCTGAAAAAGAAACATGAAATTCCAGATAAAATTAAAACATAAAACATAAAGAAATCGGCTTTCAAAATTCTTTGACTAGAAAAACAAGGGCATTATTCAATATATCACGACATTAATTTATTCAGAACATCGAGTACAGGAAAAAACCATGACCATAATTATGATAAACAACATCAATGACTATGTAAAAAGGGTCATTGTTAGGTTTAAAAGCACCTAACCAAATTCTACAATACAATAATTCTAAAGTTTGTCTAAACATATAAAAAGAATGTTTGAATGTTATACAATGGTTTCTAAGAATTTAACATCAAACATTTGGAAGATTTAAGCATACCTTACAAAGAAGCTCTCTGAAATCCCTAGAAACAAAGATGTTCAAAGAAAAGAAATTCCACAACACCAAAGCTTGATGAAAACTAAAGAAACAAATGAAATCGGGTAGAAAGAAATGAAAAAAAAAAACTCATGGGCGATGAACAGCTTTAAAAGAGAATTCATTCATAAAGGAGCGATGACTGTGCAATAGGAATCATGGCCATAAACCACAGTCATGATTTGGGCCATGGTGGCCTTTGAGAATTTTTTTATTAGTTTTATTTTTTATAACAATCACCATCATAGCCATGGTTAAACCATGGCACCAACACAATATGCCACGGTAGTGATATTTTCAAAATTTTGGAAAAATAAAATTATAACCATCCACACAAAAGATATTTTACAGACATGCATGGTTACCCAATCAAATCCCCTTTAATATAGGAAATAGGTTTTTTAAGTAGGGATGTCAACGGGGTGGGGATTCACTGGGGTACACATTCCCCGGTCCCCAGCCCAGATTTTCCACTCCCATCCCCGATGCCGGCCCCAAACCTGAATACGGGGAATATTTTTTCCCCATCCTGGTCCCCGCCCGGATTTTTCAGTTTTGGGGATTCCCTGGCCCCGATTAATAAATTAAAATATTATTATTATTTAATATAAGTTTTTATATTATATTATAATTTTTCCTATAACTCAATGAAAAATTCAACAACTCTACTTGACAAAACTCCCTTAAAAAGCAAAAAGAAGAATCATGTTAGACAAGTCATATAATTGAAAGAAAAAAAAAACATTCAATGGTTCAAAGGAACTAGTAAAATATCTGATAAAGGAAATGTAAATCTAATTTCTTCATTCAGCTAAAGTGAAAATATTTGATAATAAGCCAAATTTAACATCTCCCATACATAGTTAATAGAAAAGGTAAAAGCAAACATAAATCAAAACCTTAGATCATAAATTTAACAAAGCACTTGAAACACCATGGGTCCGTGACAACCAGTTCAAAATGCATATTCCTATTTGGATTCAATGAACACTCTGCAGTTGTAATGCAAGTACCTGTTATAGTAGTAAACAAGAAGAACAAATTTATATATATTAGTAATAAATTATGATGAGACACAATATTAGTAATAATACATTATCTTATAATTCAAGGTCAATCATCTAAATGCAACTCCCATGATGACCACATAGTATAATCAAAATATACCTTTAGTTATTCCATCTCTTCTTCACTCTCAAAATCTTCATTAATAGTGCCATATGTATCTTCTTTTTTGGAAAACTCACCTATAAAAAAAATTATATTCATTTAATACAAAATAAATAAAAGTTATAATTTTTTGCAAGTAAATTTTATTACCTTCAATATCTTTCAACAACCAATTTTGCGTGCACATCAATGTCTCCTAAGTATTCGCATGAAGCCTACTACGATGAGGACTCACCAATCTACCACCAGTACTAAAACCAGATTCTGAAGCCATTGTAGAAATTGGAATAACCAAGATGTCTATAGCAATTATTTGTAAAATCGGATAACGGAGTCCACAACTTTTCCACCAAGCTAAAGTGTCAAAATCCAGAGTTCTTGGCAATACTTTTTCCTCCAAATAATGATCTAACTCTTACTTCAATATATATGTTTTTTTTAATCCCTCACATAGGAATCAAAACCATCAAGGAAGCTTGAATTAATAATATCATTCTCCTTTGGATCATTACATGAAGTTTGCCAGGTAATTTTGCTAATTTGTGTAAAACTTTCATATTCATGTAACAAGTCATAACAATAACTTGTACTCCTTTGAATTTCATAATTGGCAAAATGTCCATAAAGATGAGGAAAAAAAATATTCCATTAATTTCAACTTATATCTTGGATCAAGCACGGTAGCTACTCCCATGATTCCATGAACCGTTTCCCAATATTTATCAAACTTTATTGACATACTTGTGGCCATATTTCTAATAGTTTCAATAGGAGATTTAACCCAAGTGCTCAAAGAAACTTTAATCTCACACATCAATGGAAAGAAAACATTGGATGTGGGATATTTTCTCCCCGAAAATGCATTTGAAGCGGTATAAAATACATGCAACTTTTTACAAATCTCCTCGGCTAACATCCAATCTTCTTCAATTGGTGTAGAAATAAAATGTGGTTCCATTTGTTGCAAATGGTAAAAAACATCTTTATATTTCAGAGCAACACTAAGCATCAAATATGTAGAATTCCATCGAGTCTTGCAATCAAGCACCAATTGTTTGGAATAGTTTATGTTCAAAATTTGCACATTTTCCTTGAAAGTTTGTAGGATTTTTGGTGTGGCCATCCAAAAAGCAACACTATCTCTAATCCTCTCTATTCCATCACCCATGAGGTATAACCCATCTTGAACAATTAAATTCAAAATATGTGCACAACAACGCATATGAATCAATTTTCCATGTAACAAGAGATGATTAGGGTTGAGCTTAGACACTAGGATATCAACAATAGCATCATTAGTAGTGCAATTATCAACTGACAAAGTGGACAACTTTCTTTCTATGTTCCAGTCAAATATGCATTTCAACAATTCTTTAGAAAGAACAGCCGACGTATGTGGACAAGGGACATAAAGAAACCTAACAAGTTAAGAAAAGTTGCATAACTATAAGAAATAAAATAGCATATAAGCTTACTTTTATAATTATAACAATGCAAAATAAATTTAATAAAAAACTGTTAGAATGTCAATAAATTAAACATACCTCAAAACCAAACTTTGCAAATTCCAATTATTGTCAATAAAATGTCCCGTGATAGCCATGAATCCTTTCTTTTGATTTGAAGCCGTCAACATATCGGTAGTTATTGCAACCCTACTTAAATTCTTCTTCAAAAGGTCTATGATTTTGGATTTTTCATTAGCATATATCTTCATGATATCATTTCTAATTGTATTCCGAGAAGGAATTTTGAACATTGGTTGAAGATTTGCCAAATATATTTTGAACCCATAATGTTCAACCATTGAAATTGGGTGTTCATGCATTATTATCATACTAGCAAGATTCTTTCTTGAAGATTCTTGGTCAAATGTGTAATTGCTTACACACATTTTCCCATCCGCCTTCCATTGTTGTTGCACTAATGTTTTTTGTCTTATGTTGTTAAAAGGCCTCATTTTGCAAACTTTATGATGGTCATGCAATTGTCTTGTTCCATTTTTTTCCTCCTCTGCCAAGCAATTTCTTACAATAATTACATTCCACTTTATCGGATTCACCAACTTTGATCTTTTTAAAATGTTGCCAAATGATTGATTTTAATCTCTTCTTACCAACTTGTGTTGTTTCTTCACTAACTTGAGTAGGAGTGTCTATAGGTGACTCATTTGGTGACTCCATAGGAGAATCAAGTGGAGTTAATGAGCCATCAATTCCTATAGCGGATTGACTACTACCAACTGGAGTAGAAGAATTACCACCTTGAGATGCCATCATTTCTGTATAGAAAATATATGAATATATGTTAATTAATTGTTTTAATTAGAACTTATTAGAAACCAAAAAAGATAAAATATACTAACCATTATAAACAAAGTGAAAAGCATTCAAAGTAAATTATATTCATAAAACAATTAAAAAAAACTAGAATTCTAACTTCTATGGATTATTATTATTATTAATCAAAGTACATCATACTTCATTCAAATCATCCAATCCACAAATAAGAACCAACAACACTACCCTTTTAAACAATCATCAAAAACAATAATTAAAAAAAAACATCATATAACAAAATGCTTTCAAATTGAACCAATGAAAAGGAATCAATTACCATCTAACTTGAATTGAAATAAATTACCGGCATCATAATATTTCAATGATATTAATTGCATCATAATAAGCAAACAAGCATATTAGTGCTCAAAGGACAATGTTAGCAACCAATAGACAGCAACTACTACGCTTGACATCTGTGCAAAAATGGATTTTGACAATTTGACATAACTCATAAAAAGATGCAACAACAATGCAATAAATAAAACAAAAGCTACTATAATAGAGATGGTTAACATCATTGGAAGTAAACAAATTGTACAGACAACTCACCTTTGCCTTTAAGTGTTTCAAGTCCTTCTCAAACATTTCTAATAAAGAATCAATTACCTCTCTGCTCAAGCTCCTCCCTGTGATGTGTGCACATTATTATCACACCTAAATAATCAAATACAGAAAATGAGAAACTCGACTAAGCAATCCCTTATTTAACAACATTAATTAAAACCACAAAACCATAAGTACAGCAACTTGTTGCCAAAGTTCTATTAAACAAGCTATCAATCTTTGAATTAGTATTATTTGTACATACCTCAGCAAGTGGGTGAGAAGCAGGAGGAGCTGAAGGAGAGCTTGTGTGCGGTTGTAGATTTGTCTCCTCTCCCCTCCAAAGTCCAGAGTTTTAGAGAAGTTAGGATGAGATGGTGAATAGGTGAGGAGATAGATGATATATCTGGTCTTTGTGTTTTTTTTCTCTTGCTAAAGAGTAAAGGTAGATGATAAATTTGGGTTAACAGGAAAAGATCCGATACTATAGTAATTTATCTAAAGAATTCTCACATTTTTACATTTTTAATCTTTTTTTCCTAAAATTTTTACAAATGAACCTAAAGATCTTTAAATTTTCTTTTTTATTTTTGTATATGCATATAAAAATTCTTTTTGTTTAATAATATCATTAGGATATAAATATATTTGCACTTACTAATTATTTCAAATGAGAAAAAATATCCCTATACATTATGAGTGCTAAATTTTCATTTTTAAAAATAAAAAAAATTATTTTAAAAGTGAATAAATCAGACGTATATTAAAATTTTATAAAGTTCTATATGGATTATAAGGATATACAAGGGTATGTCTGAAAATCCCCATAAAGATTAAAAAATAATCCATTCATTATTTAATAAAATTATTATATAATATATTTACAAAATTAAAATTCAAACTTCTAATTTTCAAATTTCTAGTATAACATAATTATTAATAATTTGTTAATTAAATAAATATGTGGGCTTTTGCATTTTGTTCAATTTTTATTTAGATATTTCATATTTATAACATATAACATATATATTAATATATATAATATTTAAATTAATATATTTACTATTTCGGGGCCGGGGCGGGGCAGGGAGGATATTCCCCGGCCCCAACCCCGACAGGGAATTTTTCTCCGGACCTGGCCCTGGCCCCAATCCTCAAAAAAATTCCCCCACCCCGGCCCTGCCGGGGCAGGGAATCGGATTCGCCATCGGGGCCAGGGCCAATTGGCATCCCTTTTTTTAAGAAACCTCGCATCACTAGCCACGTGGCAGCCATGGGAGTGGTAACCATGTTCACAGATAGGACTAACATGAGTTGTGTAGTTTAAAGGCCCACACAAACTAACAATTTTTTAACCCATTTTGAGATGCGCATTTCCCTAAATAAACACTGTAAGGCAATATTAAAAAAAAGGCACAATTATAATGCAAAATATTTCCATTACACAATAAGCTAGTATATGTTATAACACGAATGGCACGTTATGAAACTCATTTCATAACATTAAAAAAAAAAAAATTCATTAACAATGCATAAGTTTGCCGTACATAAATAATATGGCTAAATAATTTTTTGTTGTTTTTGCTCCTTTACAAAAATGGATGATTATTGACATGTTCTTGCACATTCTTTGATTTAACTAGATTTTCCAAATATTTCTGCATGACACCAGTTTTTCTATGATCATTTACAAGTGCAAGAATTAATAAATAAGCTTTAAGGAAATACTCATGTCTATTTAAAGAAGAAATTTTGTGACTTAGGAAGTTGCCTAATGTGTTATCAAAGTTATTTCAATGGTCGTAAGTTGCAGGATATATAAAATTTTATTCCTAAAATGTGAACATAATTGAAACCATAGGAATAAAGATGATAAAAGAGTTTAGATCTAATTTAATTGTATTTAAAAAGAAACATAAATATAAGGAGTTATTTACTGATTGGATTAATATAACCTTTGCCTCTTGCACCATTGACCAATAAAGTATTTGTTTTTTTATATTGCTTATACTTTGCCCACACTTGGGTTACTTTTCTATAACGTAATTGGATGTTTAAAATTTTTGAGGGACATAATCTTTTTAAATTAGCCAACCTATTATTAAAAATGTAATGTTAGAGACAACATATCTTTAAAAAATATTTATCACATTAACCCTCTTTCGATAGAAAAGAATGTTCTTTTTTTAGGAACATTGCATCACATAAACATTGTGTTCCTCAAGCCATCCACTTGTTATTGATATAGTTCTATTTACAAGGAGATTTGGGATGGTATGGTTACTCACACTATGTAACGGATGTTTTTTAGTAACACTAATATCCATTTTGTTTCAGGCATGCCCTTTTTACAGTTAAGCAACTTGTTATAAGGAATGTGTATTACCACAATTGTATTTTTAATGGTAGTAAAAAAAAAAATCAAAAGTTAGGACTACACTTTCTTCATTCTCATCAATGGTTATCAGCAACAATTCATATGATCCTTATCTAGAGGGACAAGAATAGAGACAGTGCCAGAACAATCTTCTTCCAATCTTCATCATTGATCTTGAAAGTGGTGGCAATGTTGGAGGTATGACCTTTTTACAATTAGGCAACCTATGATCAGGAAATGTGTAGTACTACATTTGTTAATTTAAAAAAGTAAAAGAAATCATTTGTTAATGATATAGTTCTATCTAGTGGTAACATAATTGGTGGTATTCATGCATCTTGAATAACTTAACTGACAACATTCATTTTTAATATTATGTATGGGAACAACTAGCCCCTGGGGGGAGGGGAGGTAATACACATAATGGATATAGAATTTAAAAAAATTTAGTCAAAGTTATGAACTCCCCCATCTATGAATTACACTCAGTTTACCTACCAATGTATCAAGCAATGCCAGAATTGTATTTGATACTAACATGCTTATCGGTATAACTTTGTGCAATTGAAATGTATAAGATTAATGATGACCATGCCTACGTGATGAGTGCATTTCATATCATAACTTGGTGTGCTTGATTTGCCATAGTTGTGACTACTTAGCCTAGTTACAAAACTTAGCATGCTTGAGACCCGTAGTTGCTTTAGCAAATCTTGGTATATCTAAGAGCTATAGATGCAACAAAGCTTTTGAGCACCCACAAGGATCTTAGAATGTACCCTTGGTAGGCATTAAACTCAAGTCAGTATCTTGAGCACATAAGAATTATCCTGAGGTATTATTCTCTCGTTATCGAAACTCAACCCTAGTCTGCCTAGCTCTTCCATCCCTTTTATTCTTTAGACTTGTTTAGTAGTTAGTTCCTTCATCACCCAATTCAGTTGGACTAGAAATTAGAGGATTAATTAGTATTAGAAGTCCAGTCCCTGTGGTTCAACAACCCTACCTCCTCGTGGGGTACCACTCTATTACTGGTAATGATCAGTGCACTTGCGGAGAGTACATCACTACTCTATTTCTAGGAAGTTAAATCTTTGGAGATGGCTACACAAATATTGTTTAAATGGTTTTATACCCAATAATTTAAAGTGTAAAATAAGGATGTTAATTTGGCCTAGACCCAATAAGGAATCTAATTCCCCACCCCATCGGGGTCCAGGCAAGGGACTATCTTCAAGACCCAGTGGTGATTCATGGGCCAAAGCTGAGGATGAGGAATACCTTCCCCACCTGGACCTCACCTTCAAAATATTATATATATATATATATATATATAAACCTTTACCCCTTTCTTGCTCTTCAATCTCGTACTCTTTGATCTTGGAATTGTAAGATTTGGCCAAGGTGGCTGACTTTACAAAAACTTTTTTGCAATCTAACCTTTATTTTTTAAAAAATTATCGAAATGACCATAAGGCTCTTTTATTCATCAAAATGGAATTTCTACATAATGGATCAACGATAGAAGACATGTTATAGCATTTAAAATGTTTAGTCAAAGTTATTAACTCCCCCATCTATGAATTACGCTCAGTTTGCCTACCAATGTATCAAGCAATGCCATAATTGTATTTGATACTAACATGCTTATCGGTATAACTTTGTGCAATTGAAATGTATAAGATTAGCGATGACCATGTCTGTACTATTTCTAGGAAGTTAAATATTTGAAGATGGCTACACAAGTATTATTTAAATGGTTTTATACCCAATAATTTAATGTGTAAACTAAGGATGATAATTTGGCCTAAACCCAATAAGGAATCCAATTCCCCACCCCATCGAGGTCCAGGCAAGGAACTATCTTCAAGACTCAGTGGTAATTCGTGGGCCAAAGCTGAGGACGAGGAATACCTTCCCCAGCTAGACCCCGCCTTCAAAATATTATGTGTGTGTATATATATATATATATATATATAAACCTTTACCCCTTTATTGTTCTATTAATCTAGATCTCTTTGATTGGGAAGACTATGTATTGGCTGCAACCAAGGATTTTGAATTTTTTTTTAATAAGATTAGTGAAAGCTCTACGAAATTGGATTATAGAATTGGATCATAAAATCATAAGATTTTGCAAACCACTAAAAAAATTTAGTATATATATATATATACAAATATTTATAAATTAAAATTTTATAAATTGTAAGTTTTCATTTGTAACATATATAAGACTTGAATAATGAGAAAGATCCTATTAAAGTAAAACTGCAAACAAAAATTAGCATTTATAACATATATTTATTTAAGAATTGGCAACTTTGACAATAAGAACCTGCAAACAAGAATTAGCATTTGTAATGTATATAAGGCTTGAATAATGAGAAAAATCTTATTGAATATAACTATTGAACACCTCAGGGATTATCAAAATAGATTCAGTAGATTCAACAATTGGCAACTATTCTCTAAAACCCAAAGTTGTGCCAAATTTTCTAAGTATACTAACAATGACGCCTCAACTGCACCCTTACTAGCAGCAACCTATATAATCAAATCAAGTGAAAACCTGTTAAGAAATATCATGCAAGTGTACTTTATATGCTCAATGTAAAGGTCTTATTTTATTTATTGAAAAAATGGTTTTTAAAAAAAGGAGAATAAATAATTAAAACTAAATAAAAAATTTAAGTAAATAAGAAACAAGCAAGTTACTCTTTCATGCATCTAGGCAAAAGATAAAGAATCACAACAAGCTACTCTTCTATATTCAGATTTTTTTTTGTTAAAAAAAATATATAAAGTACACATCAGAAGAAGTTAACAATGAAACTTTGAAGATCATAACGTTAAGATCGAGAAGTTCACAACATCAACAAAAATACATAAATGACTAACACAATCAAACAAAATAGCAAATGAAATGTAAAAACTAAAATAAAATCATTCAAACTTTTCCCCAAACTATAATCCTCCATATCATCACCACCAATATCGTCACCATCATCATCCTTTTTAAATTCGTCACTTGTAACAATTTCAAGTTTCGTATCAATACCATTTCTGAAGTCCAAGTCATGTGTAGTCCCTGCTAGTAATCTTTTAAATTTAAAAGACTCAAAGTCATAAGTTTCAAGATGACCATCTTCTATATTATAGATGTCAACATTATCAAATGTTATGCCATTACTATCACTTACATCTTCTTTGCCCTCCTCATTTCTTCCTTGACTATCAAGAACACTTACCAAATTTTGATTTGATGGCATTGAAACAAGATGATCATTTTCTTCAAGAACTCCACCGATCATGTGAGTCTAAGTCTTTAAAAGGTCCATGGCCATGCCAACATCTTTTTTCTCTACTTTGTCTTTTAAACTTTAAATTATGCATAACAAAGACCAAGTCATTCATCTTCTGTTGGTACAAATAATTTCTTCGCTTAAATTATTAGCAAAATATATTTTTTAGCATTTCATAAGCACTCCAATTTCTCTTACACCATGAAGAACTGCATGTCAAACTCAATTTGCAAATGGCAAACTTTTGTAGTTTTAGCCATTCATCGCCATAAGAATCCTACGATTTAGCCGTTGGTTTCTTCTCCCTTGCTACTTTTGCAAATCCAATACTAAATAAACCTTTTGCATCATTAAAGGCTTCAAGTTCCAAAGCTATCTTGCATCTTTCTAATGGGTCTAACACCATCCTCTCGATGCAAGTATATAGTCCTATTTTTAATATTAGCATCATTTTTTAGATTAGGACTATATTACATTGGGGATATTGGTAGTATACTATTGCATGCAATGGTTTATGTAGTTGAAGCTCCAATCTTTCATCAATAATTTTTCATATAGGCGCAAAGCTGAAACTAAAATAACAATGAATCTATTTACTAAGTTTGTTTTTTAATTTGGAAAATAACAAAAGAACCTTTAAATAAGATATTAAATTATTTATTTTACCTCTTCTGAACATAATTGAAATTAGTTTGTATCTTCTCTTTTGCCCTATTAATCTCTTCATAAATGAAACCCATGGTAGGTTTCTCTTCAAAATCCACAAACCAAAGAACCTTAATTAGAGTAAATACAACCTTAAGACTATTCACAACATTTTTCCAAAACCCAAAATCTAAATCAATTCTTGCACTTAACCTCCCATCTTATTTAGCAACAAACTCACAAACTTACTAGCTTTCATGTTTTCAAAATAAACATGGTCATCAAAGTTCCCTTATGATAATAAAATCATCCCATAGTCAAATAAGTGGTAGCAAATCGAGTAATAGTTGGCCTTATAAGATCTTTTCCCTTAGTAAAATGTTTTAGCATAGCAATTAATAAGTGTCTTGTATAAATGTTTGATGTAATCCTTCTTGCTTTTACAATAGTGACCTTGTGAATATTTAATTTATTCTCAAAATCTTCCGACAATAAGTCAATACAATGAGCTGCATAAGAGGTCCAATACAACTTCTTCCTTTTCTACATCAATAATTTTCTCGCGGTCTTATAATTCGTTGCATTATCAGTTATAACTTGCATAACATTTTTCTCTCCGATTTTCTCCACAAAATCATCTAACATTTAAAAAAATTCTGACTCATTTTTTAAATGTGAGATGTCTCAATGGATGGTAAGAAGACCACCCCCTTTAGACTATTTACTAAAAAGTTGCAAATTGAATCTCTTCTTATCGGTCCAACCATTGGACATATTGGAAAATCCTATTTTGGCCTATTTGGTCTTATGTTCATCAAGCAAGCTCATTGTATTATCTACTTCCTTCTTCAAAAATTTCTCTCTAATTTCATGATAGCTAGGCTGTTTGAATCCAACACCATACCTTCCAACTAGATCAAACCTTTTTGGGAACTCTTGATTTTTTGCACAATTAAAAGGATGGCACTTTGTGTAAAAGAACCTAGTTATTTGTTTGCAAGCCCTCATTTATCTTTTCATCATTTGGTTGATGGTTGCTTGAGTGCCACTTGCTCCGCAATATTATGTTCCTATAAAAGCTCTCATAATATCTTTACTACTACCCATGTGGTTTGGTTGCTCCACCTCTTTAGATAAATCATCATTACCGATGTCAAAAACTACTTTCCTTTTTTTTGCTTAAATTTCCACACTTCTTATTAAAACATGCATCATTTGTTTCTTAACATCTTCAAGCATTGTTAATTAAGCAAGGCTTAACATCCTTGAGAGTGCCAGCCAAATGATGTTTGCAGTGATAAATTCCTCTTGGAGAAACCTTTTTCACAATACTTGCATTTCACTTTCTTAGAATTTTTATAAACCTTTATTCCATGTTGCCAACCTATGTTGGAACTATTTCCTAAAGCATTTTCCCTTTTATATTTCCCACCTTTAGATTATCCTTCACAAGATGTAGACAATCTTGGTTCTTCCCCATTGTTTATAAAACTCAAGCAAATTGATTTCATTAACAAAGATAAAAAAATTAGTCTTTATATTAAAAATCAGTCATTATATATATATATATATATCATAAACCAAGGATGCAAGGCATAACCAAGACAATGATTGATAAGATGTAGCAATGTAGAAATTAGGTTAAAAATTCACAAAAGTTTCAAAAATATGATTTCTAAAAAGGCATAATATAAAATTAATTTTATAATTACATTCAATAATTAGGTGAAAAACTACATCACAAAAATTTCAAAACCTAGCAACGCTACAACCACCACTATAAATGCATTTTAGACATTTACAAAAACTTCAAAAATCTTGTTTTTCTTTAACTCTTTTTTATTCTAAAGATTCACAACAAGATAATATAGAGTACATAGCTAATATATGCTTCATCTAGTAATAACTAAATAATCAATTAATCAAACATACTAATATTTTTTTTTAGAACTTTCATCGAGCACATCATGTGCAAGGTTGTGATTCGACAAAATGAAAATGGGCCTGAAAGTGAAGAAGAAGAAGCTATGATTTGGCAAAATGAAAATGAGCCAGAAGAAGAAGAAGAAGAAGAAAACTTTCATCGAGCACATCATGTGCAAGGTTGTGATTCGACAAAATGAAAATGGGCCTGAAAATGAAGAAGAAGAAGCTATGATTTGACAAAATAAAAATGAGCCTGACGAAGAAGAAGAAGAAGAAGAAGAAGAAGAAGAAGAAGAAGAAGAACGATGAGGAGGATGAGGACAAGGACAAGGGCGAGAGGGAGGCGGAGGAGAAACCAATAGAACATTTGTAATTAAACATAATTATACAATTAAAAGTTTGTTATGAATAGATACCTATCTAGTGTATATATTAGGGGGAACATGATGAGGTGGAACTTTGAAGGATATAGACGGAGATGGATTAGGGCTTAGTTTTGGAAGAGAATAAGAAGGCTTGTATAAAATTTTGTTTAGTATGGGTTTGATGATCTCTACCATTCAAATGCCTCAGAATCTATATTCAATTTGATAAGATGATATGAATCAAAGTCAGTTCAAGATCAGGTGAGATTGTTCGATACTAACGAATTCACTAATTTTATTGCATCAACTCACTTGTTTACCCCATTATGCATATCCTCAATTTTCAATTCCTGTTAACATGATTTTCATTAGTTAGGAATGTAAAAACATACGATTCTGTGATTCAAAATGTAATTTTTTTACCAATTTTAGTGGCAATATTGTCACCACGTTCAAGATGGATTGGTAGCTAAAATTTTGTTTGCAAGGCTAGGAAGGGATCTTCATGTTTGTTTTGAAGGGGTAGATGTGATTGATGATGTTCAATATTATATATAGGAATGTGTAGCACTATTGTTGTATCTTTAACAGTAGTAAAAGAACAAAAGTTAGGACTACACTTTCTTCATCTTCATTAATGGTTATGACCTGCAATTCATATCAGTTTTGCTTATAGGGACAAAAATACTACAATTGTATCTTTACAAGAACACCCATTTGTCCATGTTGTGATAATGGTTAAACATCCTAACTAAAGCTTCTATCTCCAGATTATTGGAAAAAAATATCACAACCTTCACGATCGTGTTAATGATTAGTAATGATTATTAAAGGTGGGGCTAATAAAAAAATTGGTAGTATTTATGCACCTCCAACATCTCCCAAAACCATTGCCCTTTTTGTTCTCTCGAGGGAAAATTAAGAGGAAACTAAACTTGTAATTTTTGAATGAAGAGGGCAAAAAATGGATCTTTGAGTTTATTTGAAATCGTAATAGATGATGTTCAACATTATGTATTGGAATGCTCATTTGTCCATGCTACAATAATTGATAAACATCCTAACTAAAGCTTCTACCTCTAGATTATTGGAGAAAGAGTAGAACCATCAAGATTGGATTGATGATCGGTGATAATTTTTAATGGTGGTGGCTACAACATAATTGGTGGTATTCATACACGTCTAATTGTTCATTAAAACCATTGCCCCTTTCTTGCTTCCTCAATCTCAATCTCTTTGATCTTAAAATTGTAATATTTGAGCAAGGTGGCTGACTTTTTAAAAGTTTTTTTTAATTTTAATTTATTTTTTAAATATCTAAATGACCCCGACGGAGAACCCAATTCCTCATCCTGTCGAGATCTAGGCCGGGGATGAGGAATACCCTCCCTACCCCTACCCTATCCACAAAATATTATTATATATATATATATATATATATATATATATATATATATATATATATATATATATATATATATATATATATATTTATAAACCTTTACACCATTCTTGCTTTACCAATCTTGATCTCTTTGATTTTTTATAGTTTTGGGTAATGGAATATTGGGCTTCAACATTACCACCACATTCAAGATGGATTGGTAGCTAAAACTCCATATCTAGGGATAGGAAGGGATCATCATGTTTATTTTGAAGGGCTAGCTATGATTGATGATGTTCAATATTATGTACATTATAAAAACATTACATTACAGAAAGAACTAGAACATTGTATCACAAAACATTGTGTTTCTCAAATTAAAGAGAAGAATATTATGATTTTTGAAGGTGGATAACTTCAGAGTTGTATGATCATGGAATATGCACCCAAATTAGAGAGTGATCGAAGAGACCATGATTGAGAGAGCAAGAAAGGGGATGATGGTTTGCAAAACAGTATGTTACAGAAAGAATGAGAACATTGGATCACATTAACATTGATGATGAAGGTTCTTGAAAGTGGTGGAAATGTTGCAAACATGGCCTTTTAACAAAATATTTTACGCATAATTCCTCTTTCAATAGAAATGAATATTCTTTGTTAGGAACATTATTTTTCAGTCACATTTGAAAAAATTTATCAATGATCTTAACAGTGAGTGTATACTACTACATTTAAATATCCAATTACATAATAGAAATGTAACATTTCCAAAGCATTACATTGTAGAAAGAACTAGAATATTGAATTACATAAATATTATGTTTCTCAATTCATCCACTTGTGCCAAATCATACAAATCTTCTATCTCTTGTGAGTAATAACAAATTGTATTCCTTTTGTTGATCCTCGAGATAATGTGTGTTGGTAAACAACAAGTCTTTACAAAATACTTACCGTGCTATTCCTCTTTCAATAGAAAAGAATCTTCTTTGCTAGAAATGTTTCATTCACAATAGAAAAATTGTATAATTTGGAAAGATGGATGACTTGAGAGATGAATCTATTCTACCCTATTTCGTCTCTCTAATATATATATATATATATATATATATATATATATATATATATATATATATATATATATAACCGAGAGGGAGATGAGCAAAGGAGAAAGAGTTGGAGTGAAGATCGAAGCCATCATTGGAAACCATTTGAAGCTTCATCCATTCAAGGAAATCAAGATCGTAGAGAGAGTTTTCTTGCTTCTTTATTGTATATATTTTCCTTGTATGTTGTATAAGTATCTCTCATCATTAGGGATTAATTTATTGTGGTGTTTGGATTTAGATGAAACTTAGGGTTCATCTTGTGTAAAAACCTTAGATTTTGTTATTGTTTAATTTAATGGTTGTTTAAGATTCAATCTATTGTGCTTTTCATGTCATGAGCTACAAATGGAGAAATCCATAGTTCATTCTTGAATTATATTTGTTGACGTGAGAGCGTGCTTATACTAGGTCATACATAGATTGAAAGGTGATACTTGTGCCGACACGCTGAGAGATCGGGTGTTGGTAGCCCTCCAATTCTAGGTTTAAGCCGAAGGATAGTAGGTTTACTCCTATTTAGAGATTTCCTTAAACTCATTACAATCGTAGGTGGGTTGATCAGGAAGAAAATCCAATCACCACTGGTATGGGATTAGGGGTTAACCTATCTAAGAAATCTCTAGATCTTAACTACCGCCATTACATCTTTGAATCATCCTAGTTTGAGCCTTAATGACAACCCTAGGGGATTCCTTGTCCGAACACCTCCTTCTCATGTTTAACACTTCCTTGTTTATTTATTTACGTGTGCTAGTAGTCCGGCCATAGATTAGTTAGTTTACTTTATTCTATTTGTTCTTCTTACTAAGAATTGTAGGCTAGATAGAAGATGAAGTGTGAGTTATAATACTTCCTTCCCATGGAATACGACCCTTGTGTCACACATAGGGTATTACTTGGCGGTCCAGTACACTTGCGGGAAAGCAATCATTGCTTGTGTAAAACTTGGCGAGTGTGGATTACCATAGTTGTGATTGCCTTGTGTAGTTGCAAAACTTGGCGTGTATGAAGCCCGTAGTTATGCTTACAAAACATGGCATATTTGATAGTCATAGATGCATTGCTTTAGAGCACCCGCAAGGATCTAAAGATTTCCCTAGTAGACATTAGAAGCAAGTCAGTATACTAAAGGACATAAGGATTGTCCCAGGGCATTGCTCTCTTGTTATTGAAAACTCGATCCTGGTCTGCTTATAATAACTGCTTGTGTATTAATAATATGAGGTATTCTTTTTTTACGATGAGCATTACTTTTCTCATATTTTATCGCTAATACATGTGTTTTTGTGTTCTTTTACGCATAGAGGGTTGTGGAGCTAAATAGAGAAGAAAGAAGGCAAAGTAGATTGCAAATGCATTATGTTGATGGAATCTTGAAGTGAACACACGAGAAGACACAAGTTGTGCCCAAAGACATATGAGTGTGTGCCAACCTCCATTTTGCTTGATGGAATATGAAAATTGGAGGGGCACAAAGGCAGTCACACTCATGTGTTCCGACTTGTGCAAGGCTAGCAAGATTCCTGTCAAATGTGCTTTATTTGAAGATACAACACGATCTACGGCATAGATGTGTGCCTATTTATGTTGCCTCGATGAAGAGTGTGGATTCGAGAGTGTTTTTGGCAGGTACTATAGTAGGTTACTGTAGCAAATCAATGTATCAATTTACTGTACCAGTTACCGTTCACAGGCCGTTAAAAAACGAATTTCTGCAAATTCACATGGGCGTATGGAAATTCAACACACCCTTGTGGATACCCGATTCTAGCCCTATTTAAGTCACGATTTCATGATCTTTCCCCCTATCTTTTGGCCTATCTTTCTCCACCTTTGGAGGCGCCTGCGGCTAGGGTTTGGAGAGGCTTTGGCTAGGCTTTTAGAGAGGTTCACTGCCTTTAACACCGCATTTTATTTGGAAGAGAGTTATTGGGGGAGCTTTCATCGGCACCGATCCAGTGAGGTGTGCCCGAGGCTTGATAATGTGACCTTTAAAGAAGACGCGGCCACTCCTCAAGACCATTGACGCGAACACCAAGGGGGTTTTATTCATGGATTGCATCTCTTTACTTTTGACTTCATTGTTGATTGTATTTTGCTCCATGGAGAGCTAAATCGATAGTGGGTACTTGGACTTGTAAACCCTATAATGATATTGTTTCTTTGACCTTTTATTATGCTTTCCTTAATTGATGTTTTTAATTGAGTTCCAATCTTGAATGCTTGTTCAGTTGATTTTCCCTTAGAGTGATACTAGGGTTGAGAATCCATGTTGGTAATCTTTATGGATGAGTGACACACCATGAGGATTAGACAATGCTAGATTGGAGAGGGTTGAGAGGGTGAGTCGAGAGGTAGCAGAACGTCCCCTTTTCCTTCCAGTGTGATTTATCCTACCTCCACATTCCAAAAGTTCTTTGCGGTCACAATAGAGTGAAGTGCTAAGAGATGAACTCCGCTGGGGCTTAGTTGCGCAAGCAACAGAGTGAAGCATTGATGTAATCCTTGGTATCTGGGGCTTAATTGTGACTAGGGGTCTTTCGCCTGGACTAAAGGGTTAGATCTATATTAGGGAATAGGGTTTATTACTTGGAATCCCTAGAGCCTAAAGCAACCTAGTACAGTGTGAAATGTCGAGACTGAGAGATTTTTCTACCAGTGTATAGTATAGGGTTAGTCACGGTTGACCTTAAATTTTGGGACTGTGTGTTTAAGGATCTCCACGACCCGTTAGACATCAGTTAGGAAGTATAATGATTGGTTTTGCACTTGAAGTAATAGTCCTAGGGTGAGCAATGTTTAGGTGCCCCATTTATCGTCGATTGCCTTTCCTATCTTTTATTTACGCCTCCTTCTTCTTTTCTTATCTTTACTTGCATTGATTTGTTTTCACATCACCATAGACTCATTTTCATTCTAGTTAAATAGCAATCTTTGTGTTTCTAAGCACTATTCCCTGAGGATTCGACTACCCTCTCACCGGGGTATTATTACTTTGACAAACCCGTGCACTTGCAGTTAACATGCAAATGGTCGTGTCAAGTTTTTGCGCCATTACCGGGGAATAGGCGTTTGAGAAACACTTTGCACTTTGCTATTTTAGCTATTCATCACTCGTTCTATTTCATATCTTCTTATTCTTCCATCGTTTTGATTTGTTTTTCTTTCTTTGGTTGCAGCTCCAAGTTATGACCAGAGGAAACCCTTCGACATTGGTTGAAGAAAATCCTGACATTGATTGAAGAATTCATAGAAGGGCGAAAGAACCTGTGCAAGAACAGTCTAATTAAGTTGAGATAGAAGGTGAAGGGTTAGATAATATGGCAGAGCAGAATGAACAGCAGAGGACACTGTCCGATTATGCCAGACCCGCAGTTCTTGGCACACAATCTAGCATTGTGCGGCCACCAACACAGTTCAGAATTTTGAGCTCAAACCAGCATTCATCCAAATGTTACAGTAGTCGGCACAGTTTAATAGTTTGGCCGATGAGAATCCAAACAATCACATAGAGAACTTCTTGGAAGTGTGTGACATACTCAAGATCAATGGTGTTACGGATGATGGTATCAAGTTGAGGACCATCCCATTTTCCTTGAAAGGGACAGTGAAGAAATGGCTACATTCATTACCTAGAGCATCGATCACTACATGGGAGAAGATGGTAGAAGCTTTTCTTGCCTGATATTTCCTTCCTGGAAAATTTGCAAAGCTTAGGAATGAAATATCCTCATTTATGCAAATAGAATTGGAGTCTCTATTTGAGACATGGGATAGGTTCAAGGAGCTCCTACGGAAATGTCCTCAACATGGGTTCCTTGAGTGGATGATCATTCAGACTTTCTATAATGGGTTGAACCCTAACACAAAGCAATTACTTGATGCTGCAACAGAAGGAACCATAGGGAACAAGACCCCGGAAGAAGCCTGGCTTCTCATTAAAGAAACGGCTATGAACAGTTATCAATGGAATACAAGAGACAGAAAGAAGATAGTCAGACTTCATGAGATTGGTGCAGTTACTTTATTGGCGGCCCAAGTTGAGTCATTGAGCAAGAAGTTAGACACTCTAACTTCTAATAGAGTGGCGGTCGTGACTAGTTGCAAAGGGTATGAGGAAGGACCCGCTCCATCAAATTGCCCTATTTCTATTGGTGGTACATCCTCGGTAGAGCAAGTGGATTTTGTGGGTAATGCAATGAGAAATCAAGGCAATCCATATAGCAACACATACAATCCGGGTTGGAGGAGCCACCCGAATCTTTCATGGAGTAATCAAGGGTAACAGAAGACAATAGCACCACCCAGTTTCCAACAACAACAATAACAACAACAATAACAACAACAACAACAACAACAACAACAACAACAACAACAACAACAACAACAACAACAAGCCCTGAACATGGAGAACCGAGCTTCAAGTTTAGAAAACCGGATGACTGATCTAGAGAACTTTAACCAAGTTTATTGCATCGCTGGACATAAGATTTTAATCGGTTGAAGCCACACTTCGCAACCACAACGTATTATTGGACAATTTGGAGAATCAAGTGGGGCAAATTGCGAAGTCATTATCGGAGATACCTCAAGGAAGCTTTCCTAGTAATACCGAAACCAATCAGAGAGAACATGTGAAGGCGATCTCTTTGAGAAGTAGTCGTGAGGTTGAGGGTAGGCTTCCGAGTGAGAAGACCAATGTTGAAGAACCCGAGGTCGTGGAGGTTGAGGAGAGAACTAAAGGAAAGGAGGTGGCAATCCCACCTTACAAGCCAAGAATCCCTTATCCTTCAAGATTGAAGAATGACCAAAATGATGAGTAATACAAGAAGTTCTTGGGTCTATTCAAGCAATTGCACATCAACATTCCTTTTGTGTAGGCGTTGTCTCAAATGCCTCGGTATGCAAAGTTTCTGAAAGATCTCTTGATGAACAAGAGGAAGTTGGAGGAAAGTACATCCTTGATCTTAGATGCTTCATGTTCGGCAGTGTTGCAAAAGAATATGCCGAACAAGAAGAAGGACCTCAGAAGTTTCATCATTCCATGCAACATTGGTAACATGTGTGAAGAAATGGCATTAGCGGACTCAGGGGCTAGTATCAACGTCATGCCTTATTCTTTCTTCCAAAAGTTAGGCTTGGGAGAGCCTAGGCCCACTTGGATGACATTACAATTGGCTGACCGAATGGTTAGACATCCGAGGGGCATCATCGAAGATGTACTTGTGAAGGTTGATAAGTACATATTTCCTGTGGACTTTGTAGTGTTGAATGTTGATGAGGATGTCGATGTCCCGCTGATACTTGGGAGGCTGTTCTTGGGTACTTCCAAGGCTCTTATCGATATGGACGGCGAGGAGTTGACTTTACGAGTTGGGGATGACAAGCTTACATACCCCCTTGCCGAAGCCATGAGACATTCTCTAAACTTTGATGATATTCTTTATTTTCTTGACACTACCGGTGAACTAATAAATGATTATATGCAGGAAATGATGAATCCTGACCCATATGAAGGGGTGCTAGATCAAGGAGTAGAGAATGAAGAAGTGTTGATGCTTGGTCTAGAAGGGAAGATGCAACCTACACCGGGGATGATGAAGAGTATGCTGAAAAAGATGAAGCGTGCAAGGAGACGTCACAAGAAACACCTCAAGGCTAATGGGGACATGCAAGAACGGAGTAAGGGTGACGAACCCTTGTGCGGTAACAAACTCGATAACTCCCCCTCTACCTTCAAAAGATTATGTTTATCATGCTTTGAAGTCATGGGTAAGAGGGAAACCTTCATCTATTAGCCCCCGTGAGGTAAGGTCAAGTACGTCAAGCTAAGTGATGTTAAACAAGCGCTTCTTAGGAGGCAACCCAAGTCTTTACTTTTTTTTGGGTTTTAGTTTAGTGTTTGCATGAATAAGAACTTGAGTGTTGGTGTCTTGATCTTTTACACGCTATTGTTGTGATTTTCTCATGGATTATTGGTGTTAGTGTGTGCTTAATTGCGTGTGACGAAGTATCTTGGTTGTTTGAGCATGTTTTTCATAATTCTCCAGTTACATGTGCATAATATAGGCAGGCTTTTAGTAGATGTAAATGTTCAGAAATTTTCTGTAAAGTCTGTGATTTTTTCTAAATACTCAGAAATTTTCTGTAAAGCCTGTGATTTTTTCTAAGTCATTTAGAGAAAACACACGGCTATGTGGAAATTCCACATGAGCATGTGTTTTTGTTCAGAGCTCATCCCGAGAGGACATAAGGGCATGTGTCTGCCCCTGTGAACGACCTTGTGACGGTCACACACCCAAGTGGAATTTTCACACCGGTGTGTGTTTCTCTGCAAAGGTTCAGAACTCTATCCTAAGAAGACACAGGGGCATGTGTCTACCCCTGTGTCTGAACCCTGTGCATTACACATGAGCGTGGGTAATTTTCACACGCCCGTGTACTTTCCTACAGAGAAGACATCGCCATCCTGAGAAGACATAAGGGCGTGTGAATGCCCCTGTGAGTGGCCCTATGAAGATCCACGCCCATGTGGAATTTTCACACGAGCATGTGAAACACTTAAACGAATTTCTCGTGTGGACAGAGTTGTCACAGGGGCATGTGGGTGCCCCTGCAGGGTCGTGCATACGGGCAGTGCAGTATTTCCACACTCCCTGCGTGTATGCATTCGAGACAAAGTGTGCAATCCCGAGAGCACACGGGCGTGTGTTCCGCCTCGAAGCTTCCTCGTGGAGTCACACGGCATGGGTAATTTCCACACGCCCGTATGGATATACAGAACTTAAAAAGCCGCAATCTCCTTTATGAATCTATCGAGTCTTTCTCATTTTCACACTCCCAAGCACTCGTAGAACACTCTCTCTCACTCTCCCGACTTTGCACCATCATTTTAGAGAGATTTTACTAAGTTTTTCTGGCCAATTTATAGACTTTCATCTTTATCTTGTCGGTAAACCCTTATTCTCTCTTTTCTTCGCCATACTTGATTTTATTTGATGAAAACTGGTGGATGTGATTAGTTTCTATGTGAAAATAGTTATTGCATGTTTAGAATTGGTTTAGAAATGAATTTGATGTATTTTTCATGGATTTTTACATAGTACATGTTCGGTTTTCACACCCTGTGGATCCACACGGGCGTGTGGAATTTCCACACGACCATGTGGATTCCTACAGTATTGATTTCTTGAGTAAATTTGATCAATTTCTTTTCAATATTTGCAGATATGGGACCGAGGACTAAGAAGTAGCCGGCAAATGCCCACGTGAGTCTTCCCCTGAGCCGGAACACATAGAGTTCTCCATTCCCGAGCACTAGGCTCAGTTTGAGCGATTATCGAGACTCAAGTTCAGGCAGACATGCTTTCCCGACTTGAGCGTGCTCAGGGAGATGCAGTTGGCCGATGATATGGCAGATGAGGTGGAGGAATTCCTCGTTGTGGGTAGCTGGAGGAGATTGTTGAGTATTCGTGAGCCAGTTATTCGTTTGCTGATGCTGGAGGTATTAGTGTCATTTGAGTTCGACAGATCGTATTCTTGATTCGATAGTACTAACACCATACAGTTCTGAGCATTTGGACACCATTACAGTATGAGTGTTACACAATTTTTAATCCAGTTGGGGTTATATAATGAGGCTTTTACTGATATAGAAGAGTACGATCGATTACCTACTGACTATCCCAGTAGTTTGACCCCGCAGAGAGCGTAGAGGACATTATGTGAGGCAGGGGTCAAGATGAGCTGGGAGTGTCGGCGGCTACTCGCTCTCTCGATCGAGTTACAAATATATTCATGCCATTCTAAGCAGATAAGTGAATGGTCGTGGTGACAACACTGGAGTTCTGAGCAAGCAGGAGTTGTTATATTTGTACTCCATGGTGCAGAGCGAGCCAATTCACTTAGGACATATCGTGGCAGAGTATTTAAGACATCAGGGACAATATGCCTGGATCAGTGTCTTTTTATCTGGTCCCTACATTACGAGACTCGTCATGGTTATAGGTCTCTTATATGCGATCAGAGGGGCCTAGAAAACGATTATACCAGCTCCCCTCGGCTTAGAGACAATGCGTATGATGGGTATGAACAGGAGGTATAGAGACGGGGTCTATGTGATGAACATGCCCCCACCAGAGCCAGCCGAGATTGAGGGAGATACAGCTGAGGGGTCTCAGCCGGTTCTCGAGCCTCAGCCAGAGCTGATAAAGACCGACCCATCACCTGCAGCATAGGAGCCACCTCCAGTGCGCATGTTTTCTCCTTCTTGAGCCTATGATTATTTCGAGAGGCTCGAGAGTGTTGTAGGGGTACTCTGGACTGAGATGCTGAAGTTCGCGTGACACAGGCCGCGAACCATACGGAGGTGATGGCGCGTCTCGATATCTTACAGCAGTTACTCGAGCGAGACTCCGTCTCCCCATTCATTATGTGATCCCGGACACCTCAGGCTTCACTAGCACCAGTCGATCCATTAGTCGAGCATCATCACCAACAGCAGTGGCGCCAGAGGCGACCGAGCCAGACACTGACGCTTGATAAGTCTTTACTTTCCTTTGTTCTTATTTTTTGTATTTCATTCTCGTATTTTATTTTGGACTTACACTATTCATAAAGGACTCTTCCTTCTGAGTATGTCTTTTATTTGTATTGTCTCGAGTTGTATTTCATTGTTTTATCTTTATATACTCTTGTTTATTTTGCTTTTGTTGAGCTTCACCCGAATCCCCCTCAGATATATGTGCAGTATGATCTTGTGAGTATGGAATTTGAGGATTAAGTCATAGACACGTGCTAATCGTGGTTTTTCACATGGCCGGTGTGCTCCACAACCCATTGGAACTAAACTCTCAAGGATTTAGCTCCATCAAATGTACTATTAAGAGTTCATGGGAATATTGTTTCAATTGCCCATCTTCACATTTGATCTTGAATGTTATACTTTTTATTATAGCTTTGCATGCGCATATCTGAGGGCAATGTACATCTTAAGTGTGTGTGTGTGCGAGGGGAGTTCACATTACACATGTTCATTATACAAGTTTTGACTGAAAATACATGCTCACGAGCCAATAAAGCAGTTCAATTTTAGTTGCAATGATTGTATTCTTAAATTTAGGGGAACTTTTAACATTGAATGTTCTCATGCTCTAGTTTGTTTTGTTTTCTTGTGTTAATTTTGCTGGAAAATAATGAAAAATTTTGAAAAATGAAAAGAGAAAAATACTTGTTTTAGTTGTGTATTTGGGGTGGAAAGAGCTACCACCTATGAAGTATGAAGCTACTCTCATAAGTCGGATACTAGTTATGACCTAATGAGAGAAAGAACTATCTTATGGGATGAGTAAAAGTCTACTACCTGTAGAAAGAGCTACCACTGAAAGTGTGAAAGCTCACCTTATTGGCCGCCTCCGAAAGGGCTACCTTAGAGGATGCGAAGCTACTACCATCTCTTTGTCTTGTTTTTGTTTTGTTTTTGTATATAAATAAGTCTCTTTATACTTAGAACCTTGAGGAGTATACGTTGGGTTGACTTGAGTGAGTTTACACACACTTACAAGATTTGGAGTTGTTGTCCTTTTTTATTCGAGGATTTAGCTAGAGCAATGATTTTGCATATTTAGTGTTGAAATTTCCCTTACTTGTAGAATGCTTCACTTGCATGCTTTTGGTGAACCTAAGGCCAAGTGCTTTCAATTTTTTCTTCTTCTATACTTCAATGTCTTATTTTTCCTTCTTCTTTCTTTATCTTTACTTGCATTGATTTGTCTTTCACATCACCATCGACTCATTTTCATTCTAGTTAAATAGCAATCTTTGTGTTTTTAAGCACTATTCCTATGATTCGACCACTCCTCTCACCGGGTATTATTATTTCGACAAACCCGCACTTGCTGTTAACATGCAAAGGGTCTTGTCGCCTGATAATTCCATCCTCTTTATCTTCTTTTCCTTGTTAGTGTTTCTTCTACCAACGAATTCTTAACCTACTAGACATTAGTGGAGCAATTAGTACTAGAAGTTCAGCTCCCTATGGTTCGACAAACCCTATCCTCGCTGGGTACCACTTTATTACTTGTTATGATCCATACACTTGCAAAGAGTGCATCAAGTTTATTATAGTGATCTAATATCCATATGTCATGATAAGGTTGTTCTCCTTGACATGATATTGCCATCAAAAAGCAGTTTCTTATTGCCCTTATCTAACGGGATATGTGCTAAATGTATGTATTTTTCTATATATTTTTATACTACTTAGTATGTATTTTTGTTAAAAATTGATGTCCGCTTTTGTGCTTAATCACGTGTTATTTGCTTTGTAGGGCACGAAAAATGCTATGGAGAACATAGAGGATATAATTAGGGCAAAAAGAAGGAGAAAAACTGGTGGTGTGTCATACTACAAGATTTCAGATAGCAATTGATTAAACACTCTACGTAGCACCGGAGATTTTTCAAGATGGACACTTTTGCCTAAGTCATGCACCTCCATAAAGGTCCTTATCGCAACCTGTATGCCACTCGGTATCGGGACTCGGTATAGGTCAGAAATTGGGGTATTTTAAGGGCTCTTTTCAGAGCAAATGAAAGGAGACTTCTTCTGGCCTTTGGGCCTGTCACCACTCAACCTCGAGGCCTTCCAGCCACCTTTCGATGATGATCCTGTGGGAAATGAGTACCATCACCACCAAGAGGGAGAGGAGCAAAGGAGAAGGCGTTGGAGTAAAGTTCTAAGCTATTATTGGAAACCATTCAAGCTTCATCCATTCAAGGAGATCAAGATCATAGAGGAGTTTTCTTGCTTCTTTATTGTATCTCTTTTCCTTGTATGTTGTAGTAAGTATCTCTCATCATGAGGATTAACTTATTGTGGTAGCTTTGGATTTGGATGAAACCTAGGGTTCATCTTGTGTAAAAACCTTGAATGTTGTTATTGTTTAATTTAATCGTTGTTTAAGATTCAATCTATTGTGCTTTTCATGTCTTGAGCTACAAATGGAGAAATTCATAGTTCATTCTTGAATTGTATTTGTTGACGTAAGAGTGTGCTTATACTAGGTCATACATAGATTGAAAAGGGGATACTTGTGCCGACACTAATCGAGAGATCGGGTGTTGGTAGCCCCTCCAATTCTAGGTTTAAGTCAAGGATAGTAGGTTTACCCTATTTATAGATTTTCCCGAGTCACTGCACCGTGAGAGGGGTTGATCTGGAAGAGACTCCGATCATCACTTGTATGAGATTATGTGTTAGCCGACCAAGAGATTGGAAGTTAACCTATCTAAGAGATCTCTAGGTCTTAACCACCATCATTACATCTTTGAATTATCCTAGTTTGGGGCCTTTAATGACAACCCAAGGGGATTCCTTTTGTCCGAACACCTCCTTCCTCATGCTTGGCACTTTCTTGTTTATTTATTTATGGGTGCTAGTAACTCGGCCACAGATTAAGTTAGTTTATTTTATTTTATTTTTGTTCCTCTTACTAAGAATTGTAGGCTGATAGTAGATGAACTGAAGAGTGAGTAATAATACTATTGGCCTCTGTGGAAATATGACCCTCATGCTATACATATAGGGTAATACTTGGTGACCCGCACACTTGTGGGTAATCAATCATCTACCAGTTAGACTTTCCTCCTTTGTTAAAATGGAAGTCACGTGTTATATTCAAACTTTTCAAAAAGATTTTTATTATTGTAAGTGATACACAGTCTTCTCGCTTGAAATTAAAAATGTGGATACAATGGTTTTCTGGTTTTAAAAATTTTATAGGACCTCACAATTAAGCCTTTGATGGTCTTTTGGAGTGTTTAAACATCTAACATCCATTGAGTTTTTTGCTCATTCCACCATTAAAGATGTCCTAATGGTGGTGTACCTTATATTAACATGCTTTGGTTGGAGTCCACTAGAGAAACTGATATAAAGCTTATTATGAATGTAAGATGAGTAGTACATGACTTATGATATGAAAAACTCCTATTCAGCTTTAAATCTAATCAGCCATATCATCATCAATATTGGTCTAACCTTAATAGAGCTTCATAGGAGCACTAAAATTGCCACCCAAAATTTATGTCTAAAACTTTATAACATACAATCATAGTTCTTAACTACGATTTCCATTAAGTGTGTATCTTTGAGAAACAATAATTGTATAGAACCTTTCTTAAACTCAGCTACAATGGTGAATAAAAGCATCTTGAATCCATTGTCATCTTTGTGTAGTATTATAATGCTACCCAAATGCATGGCCTAGACTTTGTTGGCAAACCATAACAGTTATATCTTGTGACCTTATTTTAGTAGGAAACCTTCCAAGTGGCATCCTTATCAATTCACTTGTTTGGAGGCAATGTGCCCTTAGGCATGTGAGCAATGTCACTACTGTTTGTCAATGGCTATATAACAACAACTGATCCTTCAATTGCTCCATTATGAGCTGGCTAATTCATTCTTTCAAAGCTTTTATGATGCAAAGGCATACCAATGCCTAGGGCGAATGCATACATCACAACCTGCAAAACTACTTGGAGCTTGACTCAGAAAAACTCAAATTTGACTCGGGATCATAGTCAAGTTGAGCTTGAGTAGCTCAAGTAGCCAAGCTTGTCGAGTTCGAGTATCGAAGAAAAACACTTGCCAACTGCCACCTAATCCTCTTTGTCTTCATCCAAGGTTCTCATTCTTTCTCCATTCTTAGTGTTTCTAATTTCTTTTTGGAAATTCCTTTTCAGATATTTATATATTATAATAATTAATTTGTTGGATATTTAGATTTTGATTATCTTGATTTAAGTTTTTCTAATTATTATATATGGTTTTTCTGTTTCTTTAGATTTGATGAAAATAAGAGATGAGATAGTTATTTATACTTGATTTTATCTAATTAATTGGATTTCTTAACCTCTTACTACTTTTTCTGGAAGTCGAAAGTCGTGAAATTAATTAAGTAGAGAAACTACACATTAGAGCCAACAAAATGAAGGGAAAAGCTGCTGAATAATTGAGCTCAAGCTCAAGTTTGAGTAGAAGAATCTTTATAGTCAAAATGAATCAAATCCAACAAAACCGAGGCCCAATGGAGTAGGGTCTCAAATAGGTTTATTTATCTGGCAAGTCAAGGTCAAGCTTTCGTGGGAGTAATTGGTCGAGCCTGGCTGCAGTACCCAAGAATTTATCTATGTCGTGCTCCAGCTCGCAGCACTTTACTACCCAACTCGACTCCTCGACCGATTACACCCTTTACCAATACCTCTACTAAAGTCAAGCCTTGATTTGAATTTCTTTAATAGAATGATGGTAGATGGCCATCTTTAAAAAGCATGAGCACATCGCCTGTAATCCTATACTTTTGGAGATTGAACGTTAACTCGCAAAATTTTGTTATGATCAGTTTAAAGAAGTAAAACTCAGTTTATTTTTAACAATGTATGAACACAACTTATGCCTCTACTATACCTTATCACAAAAATGTTGATGGATGGAATCCAATACCCGCTATAAGGACTCTAGATGAAGGAGGAGAATGGGATCGTTTATGCCTTTCACTTGAGTAGGTATAAATACGTGGGGGATAAGAAGATAACTACGAAGAAAGAAAAATATCTCAAAAATCAAATGGGCAAGAAAAATTAAATTATTACATGAAATTAATAAAACTATCACACAAAATTAATAAACTATTACATTTTGAGTAATGAAACAACATTTAGCTAAAATAGACAACAGTGTGTGAATGTATGCATAAATAAAACAGAGACTTAAGTATAATATAATTCATCTACTTCCAATAGGAGCACTATAACTAGAGTTAACATAACTTTACAAATCTAAACCTTTTATTCTAAGTGCAACTATAGACATGAAGCTTTGATAGTTTTGATAATAAAATTGAACTTTTAAACCTTATACAAATAACCCTGACCCCTACTCACAAAGGAAAATTTTGGAAATTAACGTCTGACATTGTTTTAAAAACATGTCATGATATATGTGACACAAAACTTGGAGATCCTTATTGTTGCCGTACACAGCAGTACATTTGCCTTTAATATATTTCTATTAGGAGCCTCCACCAGGCTACACACATACAGCGTTGTCAACAACTCCTGGCCTCTGGGAAGAGTGAGCGTGAGCTAACCCACTAGGAGACCCGGTGAATGCGGTCGCCTTCAAGAGTGGAACAAGTGACCATGCGCTCACGCCACGCAACCAGCTCATACACAACCACTATTCAACTCCCGCAACGCTGCCCCTCACCGAGAATCGAACTCTCACCACCGTGGTGAAGAGTCATCGGGCGCACCACGGTACGTCAGACTCGTGTGTCGTTGGTTCAACAACTCCTATCTTAATAAGCCTATGTACTTAGTAGTAAATGTGAGCCTCCTCACAGCTCTAACTTACCGACAACAAAAGCTATATGAGATATGGAACAAGTATGTATTAGAGTAAACCCAAAATGAATGATAGAACTTATCAAGATGTTTACATAGCTACTATTTATATAAATTTGAAACACTGGAAAGTAAAAACTAAAAACCTAGACGGAAACACT
>NW_024086720.1:0-101015 GCF_009730915.1 Dioscorea cayenensis subsp. rotundata
GCAGCTAAATCAATATTATAAGGGGTTTTTATTATTTTATATTTTAAAATATTATTTTAATGAATAAAATGACAATGCAGTCCTTGTACTTATACATATTAAGCCAAAAGTCTATGAATTTCATAGTGACTAATAGATCTCAACTTTTTCAATTCCGGTAAAATCAAAAGAGTCCTTATTCACTTATTCTTTTAGCTACTTTTACTGCTTCTTTATCGTCATCATCATCATCATAATTTTTCTGTAGCAAATGTTTCTTTTTGTTTTTATTGTTCTCCTTCTTATATTTGTTATATGAACTTCATCCATAATGCTCTTATTCTTATTAGACGAGTTAAGATGGTAGGAGAGAGAACATAAAGAAATGAGTATGAATAGCTTCATGACTAATACTTTGGGGAAGAAAAAACAAATAAAGAGAAATAAGAAATAGCATAAAAACATATTAGTAGTTAAGATGACCACTAATGGTGACCAGAAAAGAAATAAATATGAGCTAGCAGATTTGGAAAGGAAGATTTTTAACTAGAACCGCTAGTCCTAGTAACCTGCTAGGTAGTAGCTCTAACATGTGAGGAAGGAATATAAAACAAGCGGCTATGCTAGAGTTTTAACATTATGAAAAAGTGTAGGTATACGATGGCTTTTGGAGTGACTCTAATGGCCAATAAGGAAAGAATATGATGAATGACCACTAGTTTGTAACATATTAGGTAGTTGGCTCTAACATATAAGAAAACAATATGAGACAAGAGAAAAACTATTAATAATTTGCTAGGTAGTGGCTCTAACTAGTGTGGAAATGTATGTTCAAAATATATAAAAATTCGCTTTGAACAAACAATATATGATAGCTTGGTGGATTTAAATTTATGGTTTACAAACTATTAACAACATTGTTTGGAACCTCCACATTTACAATCCCTTTTAAAGAGACCATTGGCTAGTAAGATTGAAATATAACTAATAGTTAAGCTACTTCCTGCTTTTGTAGAAGCTATAACTACTAAAGAAGTGTGGTGGCTCTAACGAGGCGTGTAACACTGAGGTAATGGTTCTTAACTGGTAAGATTGAAATTTGACTAGTATTTGCTAAACACTACTAGGCGTGAGCTATAACAAGTATGAGTATTAGCAACTATAACACAAATATGCTGTCAGTTAAAAGGGGAAATTCATTTGTACTTAATAAGAATTTAAACTTATTGAAAACTTCAAAATGTGTAACATTGTCCTTTCCTTCAACGATAGGATTGCCTAATGGTCCTTTTCTAGAATCCTTTAAAAGTTAAGGGACTTTTGAGAGATCACCCTCACTCTCAAGGGCTTTTTGGTGACAATATTCAATCTAAAGGAGGTCCTATAGGTCATTATTTGTTTATCAAATGTGGATATAGGCATATCGGAAGAATCCAGCATTTTATAGTTTATCAAATGATCTATGTAGAAATCGATAAAACCACAATAAAAAGATGGAGATGCGTTACGTGAACCTTCCATGATAAAGTCGCTCGAGGCCGAGATACGAAGCCATGTCTAGCTTAACTCAAAGAGATCGAGAAGACTCATGGAGGGAGGAGTGGTAGATAAAAGTCTAAAGTCTACCGGTGCTGGTGAATGATGAGGAGTTGCAAAGAGTAGCGGAGGGAGATAATTAGATAAAGTTGAAGGAAAGACAAGATGAGTAGCATACACATCGTAGAGTGAACAAAATTGTTGAGTGATGGTGTTGCTAGGAAATAGTGTGGCATAGGTGATCATTACGCTAGGTAGTAGAGAGGAACTAAATAACCATGACGAGCTATTTAACTGTCCATGGTATGGGCATTGCTCCAACAAGGGCAAAGGCGATGAGTGATTTGAGGAAGTCAAGTGGCATCAAATTTTGATAGTTGTCGCTTGAGTCCTCCAACTTGATAAATTTCTAATGTTCCGATGTTGTTAAAATTTAGAGAAAACACATGTGGATAATTACGATCTGCAAACTAGATTTGTTGGAGTGAGTGTTTGGTGTAAATACAATTATTTCATTCTAACCGATGTTCCAAGATATTGCTCTAATCGGTACCATTTGAAGTTACTTAAAGAGATGCAAATGATAGTTTTAGTCTCCACTGAAGACCTTGCTCTTCCATTGTGGTTGGGTATCGTAATATGTGATTAACAAATTTCCTACTAGCTGACAAACACGCATGCATGGCGGATTACTTTGACAGTGTTCTACATCCCTCGTAGTTCTAGATTTTCTAGTAATTAAAATCTTATTATTCCAAACCGTAATTTTCGTTAAAGATGATATCTCGAGCAACCGTAAAGCTCCCTACCATATAGTAAAGTATCTAAAGAGTACTTGAGACCGCCATCTTTGAGGAAAGCTGACAAATGATCTTAAGAAGAAGATTCCATTGTCCCTGGCTCTAGACTTTGAAATTTAGTTGTTTATGCAAGAGTTCTTGCTAATGTTTCATGCAATGGTAGTCATCTAGCATGAGTAATGGTAGTGGGGTGCGAGCACATGTTGTGGATATATTCCATCGAGCGTTGAAGGGTTCATGAGGAAGTCAAGTTAAAAACATCTTTGAGATCATGCGTGGAGCCACCACATCAATCTTTGCTTGAATAAAGTAGATACTTTTTGACGCATCGATGGGATGTATAGCTTAGAATAGCCGGTGGGCACTTTAGGATCTCGATCTACAAAAGTATGACTTTCTCAGGCAAAGTAGCAGCGTAGATTCCAAGCAAATCTATAGTAGTAGTAGTATTAGATTACACAGGGACCAGTGTCAGCTGAGATCTAGAATCAATCTTCTACTACCATTTACCTTGCATGGTGGAATTAAAGCCTGAGATTTAAGATACCCTATAGCTCGCTTGGATTTGCAATGAATCTTTCGCTCAGTAACTAATTTAAACCTTAAGCACTCATATTAGGCTTTGTGCAAAACATAGAAAGTTCCTTCTAATCTCATCAATCATGTTGCTAATCCATTTTGGTAGCTTCGGAGCACTATTCTGTTATATTGGTAATAAGGAGACTGTGTCTGAGAGTTGAGAGAGGGCCAACATTTAATCAAGGAGCGAAAGTATTTGACCCTTCTATGAGAAAGTCTTGTTTGTATAGCTAATACAAGCTTTATCCATTTTTTGGTAATGACCCCCTAAAGTGAGTGAGTGAAGCCATAGACTAAATAGAGCAGTACGAGGGTTGGTACGAAATGAGTCATCAAGTGGGTAAGCTCAACTTCATGGAATAAAAGTTAGTTGTTTTGGAAATTTATAGTAAAGCTAAGAAACCTTCAACTAAAGTAGGAGGATGAGTTTAATGATTTTCGAGGCCTTCGATCGCAGTTACATTTTGCATACTGAAAGCGGCACTATCTACCCTATCTCCTTAGGAATACTCTACAGAGTATCTCCAAATTAAGGGTGTGATTAAACTTGCCATTGGGGGAGTTTAATACCGGGATGAATAAAATGGAGAAGAAAGGGTTTCCTACTGAAAGCCCTTCTTGAGAAAGCAAATGTATTCATATGGGAGACCCATTTGTTAGAACGCTTTCTCGTATCAAGTGTGAAAGATGCACTTGACCTATCAAATCCATTGTGAGTCACAAAGAGTGAGTAGTGAGGTGAGTTGAACTGGGAAGTCTTAGGTTGATCCTCGCTGCTAAAGCTTTGGAAAAATCGAATTGTAACAATGTTCAAGGATATTGCATTTCTAGAGGCTCAAAAATGTGTTTCTCAATGATACAATGTGTATGAAATATACCTACATTTAAATTACATGTGACTGCGGTATGGACCACCAAGGAATTTAAGCCACCTTTCTTACACGGGGGTATTTTGGAAATGATTTTGAGATCGGAGAAGCATTGATAAGGTCTTGTTGGCAAAAATTATTATGCAACTAAGGGAGTCTATCATGCGCAATGAGGATATCTTTGCATAGTAACGGGATCGATTTAGTAGGAATATGGAATTTGCATTTGGCACAAATGTTAACAAGTGAAAATGAGCGTGCCAAATCCTCCTGGCCTCTATTATCACCTTCACTTGGTGCTACATTGTTACAGCGTGTGTGTAGAATATAGATCATAGTTTTAGTTGTTGTGACTTAGTGACCGTATTTGGTGGAAGAACTTGGTGTTGGAGTCTTTTACGTCATAAGCGAGTTAGGATGGAGTGTTGTTTCTAGTGCAGTCTGCGAGAGGATGGAACTTAGGTCCATACACAAGGTAGATTCCTTTGCAAGTTGGTTTGCTAAGAGGCCTTTGTTCTTCATAAAAATATCCAGGGCAATCTAAGTCAAAAAGATATCCTTTTTGCACATGTTAATAAAGCCAAACATTTCTTTTGGCCTGTGGCTCAATCTTATCTTGAATTATGATAGCTTTGTTGACATGATGTAAACCACTGGAATTCACTAGAATAGATTTATCTCACTCATGCCCTAATTGGATCTCCAAAGCTCTCTACTATATTTGAAGTGCCATGATCGAAAGGTGTGATCACTGCACTTTAAACATATAGGAACTTGATCTGATCTAATACAGGGAAGAATGACTTGATGAGCTTTTTGGGTATAGGGCATGCTACATGCTAGGTTGAGTAGGAAGCTAGGTCCACCGCATTTGGTGTGCATAGGAGATAGTCTATGTGAATTTATGATCAAATAGGAAAGGCTCAACTAAACTAAGGTATTGGATCAAGTGTTTAGAATATATTGATGACCTCTATGTTAGTGTTTCTTTTGTTTTTATCTCGGGCCAAGAAAATCAAGATGAAGTCACCATAGATAATCCAGGGCGGGGGATGCCCTTGGTGATGGGAATCTCTTCCTAAACTACGGCTTTATGTGTGGTGAGTTCATATAGAAACACGAGGTGCATAGATAACATGATTAGTGATTCCACTAGACTATTAAGATGTCCTTTGATATTTATGTGGACCATGTGCCCTTTAGATATTACGCTATTCTAGCTAATAATAATCCACTGTAGGACCATAGGCTAGGATGTATAGAAATTTATTAAGATGTCCTTTGATGGTCAAGTGGAATAATTGACCTCTAAAAGTTTGGATTCCTAGATGTAGAAAATGTCTATGTGATAGTTTTTAAGTAGTCTTTGAGTAGGAATCTCTTGTCAACCTGACCTAGCCCCCTAACATTCAAGAAAGTATTTTCATTGATTAAATCATGTGTGTGTTGTATGGACCTTTTAAGAGGTCTCCACAATTCCCCTACAACCGCTATCTGCTTCGTTTTAAGCTAGCAAATGGTATTAAAGCACTTGTTTTAGTAGTCCTAGTTATCTATAAGGTCAATTTTACATGCTAAACAATACTTGTCTATTTAAGTATTAGACCATAAAGATTTTTTGATAGGTTTAGGGGGATTACCTTCTGGGAAACAATGAATGTTGGCTTTTTTTTTGTTTGGTTTATTGTAAAGGTTAAGTAAGGAAGTTGGCATCTTCAATCACCATGATGACAATTTTTTGGGTGGTCTTTGTGTCAGTTGGTTGAAGTTTCAATTTCTGAGGCTAGGATGAGCTAGGAGTGTTAGTGCCTTTCTTTCTTTTTTTTTTATAACAATAATTCCAATTTGTTCAACTACTCTTTGTCATTGTCCTCTAAAGTCACAATCATTAGTGACTAGTTTATTAGTTTCATTTCCCAAGAGTTCGTAGGTTTTCTCAGTATCGATATCTTAGAAGCCTTTTTTCTCTAGTAGTTCTTCATTTAGGAATTTTGTGTATTTACCCATCCAGTCATTAGCATCATCAAAGTGGAAGGCGTTTGTGTGGCTATTGAAATAAGCATTTCATTTTTTTGGGGTATATTATATGACACAAGGGACCAGACACCCAAAAAGAATCGCCATTCATAATTAAGCAGAATGTTATTAAGAGCAAAAGATCCCTCGGGTGGGTCCTTACTAATTTCCTTGAGTTTAAGTTATAAGTTCTAAGCTTAGAAGAGGACAGTGAGCTTATGGTAGTGGTCTAGCATTATTTTTCATGTTGGGCCCAAATTACGTTTAGTTTTAATATAGGTTTATTAAAGGGTTTGTGAGGAACTTTATGCTTGGCTATGTTCAACTTGGGCCGAAATATTGGTGGCAACCCATCAGCTAAATGGATCCTTAATTCTATCTCGTCAAGAAAGGCCTCCTATGTGGCTTCCACCTTAGCTACATGTGTGTTTGTGTTTAGGTTTCAAGCATTGTAGTATTGAGTTTGGCATCAACAAATGGCACTTCAAATATGGTGACATCACATTGAGCAACAATAAGTGGCACCTCCGACAGATGGCATCCTCGGATGTGGAACTAGTGTACCACATAGCTTGGGGAATCAACGCCATCTAAGCCCACAATTGGATCAACAAGTAATATCCCACTTCGTGAAGTGCCATTCCTTGCTATGTCTTAGGGTGGCAACTCTACATGTGTCCCTACCATGTGTTCCCAGGTGAATAACATTAGGTAGTAGTGGAGGGATCCTGCATGTTTGTGATAGTAGGTTGCATGCATATTAAGGGTGCAGTTGCATCAGAGTTTGTTAATGATGATGGTCTAATGGTGTTTCTGGTAGCCTCATTCTTGCACCCATCTATTTCAATCAAATCCTTACTTGAGAGGGTTTTAATAGTCATTTGCTGCCTTAAGATGGAGAATGTTTGCGTAGTCATCTCTTTTCTTTTCTCCGAGCAAGGGATGGAGTGGGTGTAGCATGAAAATTCTTTTGCAAACTTGTGGGATGGGTAGACCTCAACCATGGCACTAAAAAAGAGTAGTGCTTGCTCCAGCAAATTACTAGAGAGGTAGTGCTAGATTATACTATTTGATGGTTTAGTTGAGGTTGAGGAAGAATATCCGATTGTGGAAGATGCATTAGAGAGGCGATGAGCTCCATTAAGACCTCTCCAGTATTTGGTAGGAGGCTAGCTCCCCAATTGGCCTCATCACCTCTTTAATGGTTATCTAACTCTAGCAATGCAGTGGTAAATTTAAGGTTATGAGCCCTCTGCAGGATCTAATGGCTATATCTATATAATCTATATTCAATGATCATGGTGCTAAGTTAATGATGCATGGTCCATGTTGGCTCTTTAAATCAAGAAGGCCTTTCTTCTTAGTGGAATGCAATTCTATATTGGAGAAGAAAATGATCACATATTGTCCATCATAGAATAATAAAACCTTGTCACCAATGAGGCGTAGGGCTTTTAGGTTGCACCAAAAAATTTGGGATGACGTATGTTGCCTTTGAAGTCCAATACCTTAATTGAAGTTGTTTCTGATGAGTTTTTAGATGGCCGTAGGTCATAAGCTTAGTGTGGTGTATTGCTGCATGTAAGGATATGCCAGAATTCTAATGCTTGGTGGTCCAACTAGTGGTAGTGTGCACAAGGTGGTCAGTTTCTTAGTGATTGTGGTATTTTGAGTCTTGAGTTAGAGGTTGAAGTGATTAGCATTGAAATTGCAACCTTGCTAGAGTTCTACTAGTTGAAGATGAGGGTTGTTTCTAGTTGTGGATTGTTCTTCACCTTTAGTGCTCAAATGCTATTGACGTTGGTGGGCTAATTGTATGTGTAGGTCGTTCTCAGATGAACTCTTCTGCATCAGGGTTGTGAATGATTAGTGTCTAATTCTTTAGTCATTGTTTCAACGCCAGCTTTACCACAGATGCCACCAAAGAAAAACCTTGACATCTTCCCCAACAAAAATGGTGTTTGCATTAAAGAAAATAAAAAAAAACACTATTTTTACATAAATGCATAAAAGAATAAGTAATTTTTTCAAGATATATAGGAGAAAAAGAGTAATGCTATATTCATCGAAGAGGTTACACGAATTGACTGCACAAACGACGTGGATGCCACGTGTTCGTGCAGTCAATTCCTAGTCAGTTTCATTTTAATAAAATAAAATAAATAAATAAACAATAAACAAAACCCTAAAGCTAAGGCTCGTCTCACATCTTCTCCCCTCCTATGCTCCTCTGTCATTGAGAACTTTGCCTCTCCTCCTATACTCCGTCGACATCGCTTGCAGCTGATCGTTATCGCATTCTCCCACCACCGACGTCAATTGAGCTAGGGCTTTTCTCCATTTGTGCGCTGTCTTAGCCCTAATTCTAGTCACCTCGTCTCCTACTCCCAATGTCTCCTTTGTCCCTTGTTTTCCCTCTTCGCGCATTGTCTCTTTTGCACTTCGTCTTTCCTCTTCAAAGGCCGCCTTTGCCCTAACTCTCCTCCTCTCCTCTTCTCCCTTTTCCTTCGGTGAATATAGCATTACTCTGTAATCTCTTTGGTTCATATAATGTTTCTCTTCTAATCTTCCCCTCTTCTTTGCTTCTCTTTTGTCTCTGCAGTGGTGGTGTAGTAGCTTGGATGACCTGCTTCTCAGTAGGCAGCCACCGTTCATATGCTGCTGCAGGGAATTGGTGTTGTGGGAGAGAAGGGTGTTAGTGGTGAGGGAGGGAGTAGTTGTGATGATGTGCAACCTAATATCGATTGGTGTGGCAACTACTGCTGCAACCATCGATTTAGTGTTTGTCCTTGATAGAGATTATGCAGATCTAAGCTATCAAACTTCTTGCATTCCTTTTTCTTCCTTGGCTTTGTATTTGAGGGGGTTCTTGTTATTGATCTTGTGTTATGCATTTTGTGGCTCGCTAGGTATCATTCTTGGTTATTTGTTTGGAATAAAAATTTAGAAAAACTAGCATTTTTCACATCTTAGTTGCATGCTTTTTTGTTATGACATTAGAACATAAAGTGTTCATTCCCTAATATTCAAGGAAAGGTGGGCTAAAGATGAACTCACGATGTTAGCGGGGTTTTGAAGGTTTTTAATATTCTATGAGCCCATCATGCAAAAATTCTCTCTAATCAATCGACTAATATATATCTATTAAACCCAAGCATATCCCAAACTCCAATGCCTTTAGTTGAATTTAAGAATTTTCATCAATATATGTCTCTGAATATATATATTCATGTATGTTTGAGATTTCATCTTGCATATAGCTTCCTCAGTTCTTGATTGCTAATGTTCATACACATGTTAAGATTTTTTCTTCATGAGTAATGGTGAGTTTGTCCAAATGCCTTGGATATCATCTTGTTTAATCTTCTTTTGGATCTAATCTCTTATTCTCATCTTTCAATGAATTTTTGTTGATTACAATATCACCTTTTTCCTTCCACCCATTTAAATTAGTTTATAGATATCTTTTTATTTTCTATATTTCCACCATGTTGAATTAAATTTTGTAAATTCAGTTTTTGATGGCATTCTTAATGTATATATCTATTTCCACCATGCCTATAACTTTTTTTGTTGTTGCGTCTTTGTTGGTAACTTGATTATGCTGAGAAACAAAAAAGGGAGTCTTTGCTACATGCTGCAGGAGTGTTGAGAAAGACCAAAGTTCTTATTGAATTTGTATTATTGGGTCTATAATATTTAATTGAATCTATATTATTGAATCTATAATTGGGTTATTGAGTCTATATTATTGAAATTGTACCGAAATATAGATTATATTTAAACTAATGAATCTGTATTTAAGCTGCACAATTCAAACTACACATTTTAAATCAGCAGCTACACACTTCAAAACATAAATAAGCACAATTCAAAACTATAGCTACACATTAAAACTAAGCCATGCAAAACCATACAACACAAAGATGTATCATAACATTAGCAACATACTTTAAGTTAACAAAACCACACAACACCCACATAAAAATCAGTCATTAAGCTTCACAAAACCTTACAACACCTACAAAAAACTCATCCATTAAGTTTGACAAAACCACACAACATCTACATAGAACTCATCCATTAAGGTTGACAAAACCATACAACACATTAAGTTGACAATTCACAACAATATTTGTTTCATAACACAAAGATGTTACACTAACACGGAACACATCCAATAATTTGTTTTTCTTTATTCTTTTTTGGCTCTCCACCTCATTCTTACACATTGTTGAGCTTTGGTCACCTTGGGTTTGTATTCCCCTGTTGATGAATTCATAAGAATTAGAAAATCAACATGATTAAGAAAAATTTATGTCATAGTTAAATAAATAAATAGAAATGAATAATTGGAATATCATAAAGAAGACATTGGATTCTTGTGTGAATGACTGAATGCCTGGATTTAGAGAAATGAAGCTATCAAAAGTTGAAAGAGAGTTTGAATTTACTTAACAGAAAAATTATACCCCAATATGTTTAAAAAAAAATATATAAAACGCAATACTAAATATAAATGTCAAATATCTAATCATTACCATGCTTTCTTGTGTGCAAATTTCAGCTTGTTTGTCATGTTGAGTTTGAGTGTTTTCCTTTGGCATCTATAATAAAATAAGGATAGTAATTATTATAAAACAACTAACATTAACCGCAACAGTCAGTGAATTTAAAAATAAATAACTAAAGAATAAATATCAACAACATATGAATTTACCACTTAACTGAGCATGTGAATGTAATGAACCCAATCATAAACAAATAATTAAATACATGATTTAGAAAAAGGATTATTCAGAAAATTAGCTACCAAAAATGGGAGGCGATATCAAAGTAGAAATCATAAATAGATGACCCACTCTTTTTTGTCATAAACATCAAGAAGAAATACATGCAACAACATAGAATCACTTACCAACATCATCTTTGACAACATTTAGCAAATGTTGTTTATCCACTTTTCTATAAAATGAATGAATAAATAAATGATTAAAAGGAAAATAATATTTGGGAAGAAAAGGACAACGAGGAGAAACATGCCAATTCTTAGAACCCTAACTTTTTGCAAATGAAAGAGAATACAAGAACCTTAAAACCAATCTCATTTATCAACAATTCTCTAAACTCATACATGATTTTTTATTGAGATGGTGCGAGGGCATGCTCAATACATGATTCATACAAGCCAGCTGACAACCAAATTGGAAAGAGTGAGGTAGATGAAAATAAAGGAGCTGTAGAAGATTTAAACAAAAGTAAGACAATTCAAAAGCAAATAATTACTCACCAAAAACATCATCCATATTGCAATCGGTTGTTGCATGGACTTGTGTAACCCAAAGAAGAACCCAGATTGTTGTACGATCACTGGGAGAAAAATAATAGATGATAATTTCTTTTGTGCAATACTATAACAAATATAAATATTGAATAACATAGCATTACCACACTTTCCTGTGTACAAGGTTCAACTTGGGAGTCGTTTTGAGTTTGTGCAATTCCCTTTGGTTGGGTTTTCTGCAAAAAATAACATTAGTTTTAGAACCAAAAATAATTGAGAAAGAATGATATAAATTGCAAGCACCTTTTTCTTATTTCTAATAATTATTTTCTCAACTTTTGACTTCTTCCTCTTTGATGGTGGTCGGCCCTTACTCCGCACCTTTAAAGGAGTCAGAAATCTTGTTATTAAAGTTGCTTTTTGGTGTTCTTCTTCCAATAGCATTGGTGGTAGAACTTCATTAGAATGATTCTTCTAATAATTTGCATCATCTGTTAGCTTCTCTATTGCCCCATCCACACATTTCATACAAAAATTATATTTCTCAATTGATTCTGCTCCAATGTCAGTGGCATTAGAAAAATGAGAACATAATTTGTTGTATTCTATTTTTGTCTCACTATTTTGTGCATCATCGTAATGATTTATCACATAACTATGGTCGCGTTTAATATCCTTCCTCCAACAAGGTAAAATATATCTAAATGGAATCTCTTTTACATTCTTTTCAATAAGAACCTTGCATGTATGTCTGCAAATAACTCCTCTAAACTCAAATAAACGTCATGTGCATTTAAAATCATATTCGGCTTCATTGTAAAATTCATTGAACACCACTTGCTTTCTAAAGATTTCCTTCTTTTTCCTCTAAGAATGTCTATCACCTAAAAATGCATACATTACCCCAATCTGAATTGATAAAATGTAAGATTGCAATAAAAGCATTCCCTTAACTCATCTTGAAACAACTTAAACAAGTCATTTGTGTAAACTTCTTGTAGTTGCTTTTCAAAATGACAATCAGTTATCATTAGAAAACTTGAGTTAAAAGAAGCAAAATCAGTTTTCTTTTCTTTTTCAATCTTGTTTTTAAATGCATTATCATATTGCTCAACAAATTGCTTCAATGATGTTGTTGGACCAACATAACCATCAAAGAAAGCATTTATACTTTCACTTTTTGTGTGGTAGACATTCGAGCCCAAAAAATTCCTTTGACATATATAAGAGCCCAGCGATGATGATTTTATATAAGGAATTCAACCATTCATTTTTTTTTTCAATATTATAGCTCTTTATCATCTTCAACCAAATGTCTTCAAATTCTTGAATATCAGCTGCTTCATAGATGATGTTTTTCAAAGTTTTTTTACTAATTTGTACTCAGTCAATCCTCCAAGCTTCTCAAGAACTTTTTTCATAATATGCCAAAGACAAAGACGGTGGTGACAATTTGGAAAGACTACTCTAATTGCAAATTGAATAGCCATGCATTGATTTGTAATGATTGCCTTTGGAGCCTTGCCTGACATGCATTCTAACCAAGTTTTAAACAACCATATGTAAGTTTCTTTATCTTCCTTTAACAATAAACCACATCCAACTAATACTGTTTGTCCATGATGGTTTACACCGACAAATGGAGTAAAAGGCATGTCTATGATATTACATCCCCAAAAGCTTCATAAGCCACTATTGACCTTGCATCTGCCCAAAATACATGTCTCAAACTGCATTCTTCATCCATACCAATCAAATAAAAACAATTTGAGTTTTCCCGTTGCATATGAGAGAAATAATTGCCAAGAGCCTCAACATCTCCAACTCCAAGTCTAAAATCCCTTGCTTTAGCAATATAATTCCGATAATATTTGTCAGTATATGTTAAATTTTCATAGCCGCCACTTTCAACAGCTAATGAATGGATTTTTTGCTTAAACTTATAGCCGCTTGATCATTTAGTTCAAGCCTTCTCTTAACATGTGCATCCATTTTTTTATTGCACTTTTGAAAAAGGGATTTGTGAGGACTAAGTGCATGATTATGCTTCAAATGAGCACTAGAAATAGTAAATCATCCATCATTGCCAACAATGACATTAATTTTGGCCTAACAATTTGTTTTACTGGATAGCCTTGGATTGAAAGAATTTTTTGCGGTAAATATTCTTTTGCCACTTCTTACACATGCAAGTGAGTAATATTTCAATTTTCCATCATCATCCAACCTTATACTCTTTTTGGTAATACTAAACCTTTCCCACTGAGCATACACAATATAGAAATTATAAATTTCTTCTTTAGAATTAAGCACCATACCTGGGCCTTTTAGGAAAACTTTTTTCGAGATAATAAATCCTCTAGTTGTATTGATTTATGATTTATCTTTTTCCTTATCCAGTATGTCTAAATTAGAATGTCACGCCCCGAACCTAGAGCATTGACAAACGGCCGCATACCTACAAGGTCGTGACCAAGTAGAGCACGCAAGGCCTCAAAACCTGTCTCACACTAGATAAAATAACCTTTTAACAAATACATTAACTTTCAAAAACAACATAGAGACACAATGCCCGATATATAATGGAAGCAAATAACAAGTGACTCACAAGGCATTAAACATAAGACATAAGTTCTAAATTCACAACAAAAAGAAAAAGTTTATTAACTTGAAATATAACTAGGCGACGACTTGCTCAACGACCCCACTAAACCGCTCCACCACCCAACCCTACTCCCGATCCGGGAAAGATAGAGAGAACAACTTAATGAGCTTGGGAGCCCAGTAAGCAACCACTAAAAATATTGGGATCACAAAAATGTTCAATAGTTTCTAAAAGTATATAAAATGTAACAAAGCGGAATAAATAACAAAGTGAAATTCAGAAATCAGAAATAAATCATAACATATTTACTTTACCAAAATAACAAGCATATATGTCCCCCAAATAACTAATGCCAAAACAAAATATCATAACTCATTTATTTAAACTCTCATGAACCCTGGTCGGATTTTCGAACTCATAGGGTTTACCCTCGATGACCCAAGCTAGAATATCGAAGTCGTTATTCTTCACCGACGGAGACAGTGCGCAAACTATAGTTTTCAATGTCGAGCATGCGTGTCGACACGTGGCGTCGTTTAACCCCAGGTGACGAGGTTATCGCACGCTTAATTGGGGATCTACGAGTTTCTATAACAAAATATGTTGAGTCGAAAATCAATCCACACAAAAAATCTGAAAATCGGTGATCCTGCTTTTTCTTACAAAAATTAAACCAATTATATCAACAATAACACACTTAACAAAACAACAAATAAATATCCAAAGTTAATATACATATTTATACACATATATACATACAAATAACTTGGAATTTAAAAGAAATAACCTACTGAAACATAATATATAGAAATTTACTCAATCATCGAATCATCAAACAATCCGTGAATTTTTCACCTTTTTAAACAAATTCCAAAAATAGAATAATAACGAGAATTAAACAAAAAAATAAGTCCTAAATCAATGTTAAAATAATAATTTACTAATAAGATAGCCAAGTGACCAAACAATAGAAGAAATAATTTAATAAAAAAACAATTTAACAAGTGATCACAAATACATCATATATTAATATTTATAGGTGGTTTACTTATCTGGAAAAATCCCCAAGCTATATAATCCACTTGAACACTAAAATCAGAATTCGAGAGAAGACCCTAAACATAAACATTACACTTTGGCTTAGATTCCAAAGTTAAATTAAAACAATAACCATTGACCAAACCAAGTTGGTCACTTAGATACTGAGTCAAACACACACCATGTACTTAGTCCTTAATCAGTCAAACATAAATAAACAAATTAATAACAACACAACAGAGTTATGGTCTTTAATTATAAGAGGAAAACAAACAATGATGCCTTGCCAAACTAAACCAAAATAAATTATGCACAATCAGTTACCCTATTTTCCAAGAGCACTTGCTAGCTTCAATCCATAACATTCCCATTAATTAATGCATACTCCTAGAATGTACAGAAATTGAATGAAACTATTTACCAGCATTACAACATAAGAGCAAAAATTTAGCAACCCATGATATCAACAAACTAACCTAAGCTTACAAGAAAACAAAATAACAACTATTACTGTTTCCTTATGAAGCTTCAGCAAATATTTAATTAATTATAATACTCATATATCTAAGTGGAATATAGAACCTGGGTTACATCCATCAAAATTGAGTAGCATCTGCAAATTCTAAATTACTAATAAACAAAAGCAAAGCTATGTTTTTCTTATAAAAAAAGCAATACAATTTATCAATATATTAAGAACCCCGACTTTGCATGAACACAATCATCCAATCCAATAAATTTAATATATATATATATATTAAATATGTGAGTGCTAAAAGTGACGCCAACACCACTTAATCCCATTTTAATTTTTATAATAATATATATTCAAATCAAGAATAATGTTTTTTAACACAAAGAACTTGACCATGAGCAAAAGGCAACAACAATTTTTGCAAATCTATATAGAAAATTTATTGTTCAATGGCCAATTTTATCATGGGAAAAAAATCAATCTACTAAGCACACAACATAACCCTAATCAAGATCAATTAAACAAAGCCACGACAAGATCTAGGAGATAAAAAAAAAAATTTACCATTTAACTCTAGATATAGGAAGAGAATGCTTACCTCCCAACGATAACAACACAACCCTTGACGAAAAGGCCTATCTCCGTCCTCGCCACCGGCACCACACACCAAAAAGAGAAGAGAAGAAGAAAGAGACAAGATCTCTCCATCTTTCTTGGTCCAAACAAAAATCTATATCGGGAGAAACAAAGAAGTGGCGGCTAGGGTTTGAAAACCTAATAAGATAAATAATAAAAAAAATAAAAAAAAAATAAAAAAAAGGAAGGTTTCTTTTCCTCTTCCGTAACAACCAAGCATGCAAAAATTCAATGAATTAAATTTAAAAAATGTGTGGGGCCACAACTCCTCCCTCCTAAAAAAAAAGTTTAGTCCTCTAAACTCTTACCTGATCAGATGAAAGATACGGGTATCTCTCTCTCATCTCTGACTCTAACTCCCATGTCGCTCACGCTCTGAATGATTGCTCCACCCGAACCTTTACATAAGGAATGATCCGTCTTCTTAAAGCTTGCTCTTTGAAGTCCACGATCTTCACAGGACGCTCCTCATATGTCTTATCATTGTTAAGTTCAAAGTCTGAAAACTGTATTACATGATCAGGATTTGCGATGAACTTTTTCAACGAGAAACGTGGAACACATTACGCATATGGGAAAGAGTCATGTAGTGCAAGCCGGTATGCCACTTCACCAATGCGCTCTAAAATTTCAAATGGGCAATAAATCGAGGACCGAGCTTCCCTCTAACGCCGAAACGACTACTCCTTTGGTTGGAGCAACCCTCAAGAATACATGATCTCCCACTTCAAATTCTAAACTTCTTCTCCCTCACTATCGCATAACTCTTCCGCTCTACTCGAGCCGCTCGCAAAAGCGATCTCCGATCAATCGGACTTTCTCCACCTGCCATTCGCACAATCTCGCCCCTAACAATCTTCTTTCTCCCACGTCATCCCAGAGCAAATAGGTGATCTGCGATCTCCCACGCCATATAGTGCCTCATAGGGAGCCATCCGATGCTTGCATCGATAGCTATTGTTATAAGCAAACTCAATCAAAAGGCAAGTGTCGATCCCACTGAACCCCCAAAATCCAAAGATACAAGCTCGAAGCATATCCTCCAAAAATCGAATCGTCCTCTCGAGCGCCCATCGGGCTTTATGGGTGAAATGCTCTGTCTCGAAGTCAACTTAGTTCCCAAAGCCTTGTGCAAACTTTTTCGGTGTGTCACGAACCCGGTGTCCCGATCTGACACGACTGACACGGGAACACCATGCAACCTCACAATTTGGTCAATGTACATCTCGCTAGCTTCTCCAAAGACATGCCATCTCATGACCAAGAAATGTGCGGACTTGGTTAATCATCAACCACTACCCACACACTATCAAGCACTCTTGTGGGTTCTAGGAAAACCGCAGTACACAAAATCCATCGCAATATTCTCCCACTTTCACTCTGGGATCGGAAGTGGTTGAAGAAGTCCCGCTGGTCTCTGATGCTCCACCTTAACCTGCTGACAGGTTAAACATTGTGCCACAAATTGGGCAATCTCCCATTTCATGTTATTCCACCATTGTATATATGTATGATCTAGAAACATTTGTATATATGTGCCACAAACTGTGCCACACCTTTCCTCTAAAACCTAACATTGTATATATGTATGATCTAGAAACATTTGTATAACAAGACACTTTTACAAGCAGGTATATTTTTATCTTTTGAACTTCTCCTCGGTTTCAATAATCAAAGCTTCAACAACCAAGCTTGTGTAGAAAACATTGATTCTAACTAATTAATATGGTATTAATTGCCATTATTACTATTGTGCTAATAATAATAATAATCAGTTACTAATAACTAATAGCTTGTTGATTAGTAAAAAAAATTAGTTAAAATGTCATCTTTTAACTAAAATATCATCACACACACAAGACTGATAAGGCTGATAGCTTGTTGATTAGTAAAAAAATTAGTTAAAATGTCATCTTTAACTAAAATATCACCACACACGCAAGACTGATAAGACTGATTGCTTGTTGATTAATAACAAAATTCGTTAAAATATCATCTACTCGGTAAGCTTTCTTAAGCCTTGAGTCTTCAAAAGTAATTTCGAGATTTTCAAGGGGTTAACATGAAAATTTCCAAAGTTTAAACACCCCGCAAACGATTAGATTTTCATGCAAAAATGCCTCAAGGTCGCTCTCGTTAGCGCTTCATTTGCAGCCTCTCATTTCTCATCCTTGCAAGCTTGCCCTCAATATGCTCGATCAAATGCCTCACAGAAACAGAGCATGAGAAATGGCTCTCGGCTTGCCCTTTCCTTGCCTCTCTCGTCTGCTCTATCAACCACCTCTCATCTTCAGACCAATCTCTACTTGCTCTAATCCCATCTCCTCCCTATCCTCGAAGAATCTCAGTTTCTTCCACTGTTCCAGCTGTTCCAGCACTAATAGCTTCCAAACATCAAGAGCTACATCCAGTGGGGGAGAAGGCTTGATGACAGATGATTCGGGGTCCAGCTTGTTGAATGAGGAGCTGTTGAGGAGGGTGTCAAGTGCAAAGGATGCTGACCAAGTGCTGGACATTGTTGCAGAGGCAAACAGCAATGTTAGATCGGGAGTTATTAGTGCTTCTGATTGCTTTTCAATCATAGCAGCCGCTCTTGAGCGAAAAAATGTAGAGCTTGCGCTATTGGTGTTCTCTGCTATGCGTTCTGTTTTTGCTGCTGGTTGACATTATCCTTGTGTTTCATGTTTCTGTTTAGAATTTTAGTTTGTTGCCTTTTTTCTAATTTGTAGTTATGTTTGTGGCTTGGTTTTGTTTAGGTATCAGAGAAGAGGATTCTGCTGTTGGACTGTGGACATGGGCTAGGCCGGATGTTCAGACTTATGCATTGCTAGTTCGAGGGCTAGCTGCTTGTTTGCGAGTACCGGATGCAATTAAGATAATTAAGTATGTTACTAATGTGGGAGTTCCTTCTGAGGAGGAGGTAGTTTTCTCCCTTCTATGTAGTTGCAACTCTACTTTTGTTCTATGATTCATAGTAACTTACCATTTTGCATATTGTAAGTATTGAGCAAATGAAACTTCTTTGGAGGAGTTATATTTGCATCTCATCTTATCCAATTTTCCTAAGAATTATATGTTTTACCAGCATAGTCCTCTCATTTGATCACTTTATTGTTGTTCTCATAGAGGAAAGAACACAGCACAGTAGCAGGTGCTCACTTCATGATTGATAGTGGTGGGGTTTTGTTTATCCAAAAAAATAACAAAAAAAAACTTTTTCATCTACAGATAATATTTATATTGCATGATAACTATTACTAATAATTACACAACAGTTATGATGCTTATATAGAAAAATCAAAATTTATTTAGAGCAACTGACTTGGTGGCTTAAAATATGAGATTGACGTTTAATGCAAGCATGTAGTGGAAAGAAGAGAAATAAATGATGCAAGAAAAGAAGGCAAGAATCAATTTGAGGATGAATTCTAATAAGAATTAGACGTAGAGTTTCCAAATATAACCTGTAATATAGTATATATACCCATTTCATTTTCTTTGATATCTGATTTTCTAGAATTCATTAATTTGGTGAGAGAAATGGGCAATGATGGGAGTTAGCTTTAATGTGGAGATCGACTTCCTTACTATTGAACGAATAGGGAGGAAGGAGGACTGAGACTGATCTGAGTTAAAGCAACGAACAAGGAGTTTTGTAAGATTAATTGGTTGTTGATGCAATTGCCTATTGTTTTCTTACAGAAAATTATTGGTAAAGAAGGAATTTATGAAGTGAACACCAGAACAGTGATAATGCTTGATGATTTCATCGATGTAGGACAATGTGCTTTCCATCTGTCACATGCTAGAAACATAAATTATCACACCATGAAAAATTCTTTCTGGTTTGTGGATTGAATCTGTGAAGTATGCAACATAACATATTATTCTAAAGGAAATGTAAGAGTTTATGTCTTTGCAAGAAATAATTCGATTCTTTAATTGTGATGCAAGTTAATTTATTTCACAATTACACTAATCATGTTATTCATCAATATTTCCTTAGGGTTTGAATTCATCAGACAGTGAAAGTGCTTGACTTGTTTGTCATCTTTGTCATACTTTTAGGTGCTGTTTGGGAAGATTGTGCGATGCCCAACTTGTATAGTAGCAATCGCCGTTGCACAACCTCAACATGGCATCCAAGTATGATATCATTCTATATTTATAAATAGCTTGTACTTTGAACTTCATGATCTTCATAGTGGCTAGAACATATGAAGACATTTGCAGTAGAAATAATTTCATGAAAACTTGAAATTTGAAATGATGTTTCTGATGGTGCTCTTACATTCATAAGAAATAATTCTATATATACATATATATATATATATATCCCTCATTATATGTCTGGACATAATGGGTTATCCACTGCTAAGTTACACACAAATTTTGATGTCTAAAAGCCTTTGTGCTCTTCCATGTTTCTCATTTGATATGCAGTGTTCTTGTTTCTTTTGTACTCCAGATTTTTGGTATGTAAACTGTTGGAGATATTCACCAATTCTCCATGTTTTCTCTTCTAGCAAACTACTTTCCTTTTTGAGATTTTTAAAATATATTGATGTTGCAGCATGAGAATGATGCTTGATCTTTTCATCCTCATAATATGAAAGAAAAATGCAATATGTAAAATCACCTGAAATATTGTTCACACCACCAAGATTCATCTCTTTATTTGTGCTACATGGGACAACCTTTTAACTTAGGCTATGCCCTATTTTTTTTAACAATTTTGTTCATTCGTAATAGGTAATTTGATTTGCACTGAGTGTAGGAGCTGCTAAGTGTGCATGACTGAACATGCATTGCAAATTTTTTTAGTGGAATCTAGAGATCATCTAACATTTAAACCAATGCGTGCTTACAACATGACACAAAAAACATCCGGACTTTTGCTTTGGATTTAAATTGAATACATAAATAACAGATATATGTAGCAAAGTTAAGAAAATAACCACATAGCACGTGAGAGTTGACATGTTTCATCTAGAATTATTATACATCATGAAGAGTATTTACACATTCTTCATGAACCAAAAGTTTTAGAATATTCTCTCATGTTTTCTTGGCTTTTCATTGAAAAGTATTTTAACAATTTCAACACACATCTTGCTTTGCAACTTCTCTACAGAATAATCACTCTGAAAGTTGATTGGTTTGTGTTTTTGCCTCTTTTTTCCTGTCACGTCATAAGTAGAGTTCAAACTTGGAACTGTTATATAGCTACTTAATCTTCCACCTGTGGTGGAAAATAGACTACTTATTTATTTATTTTTTATGAATTAAGAGAAGCAGCCCCTTGTAAGGATGATTTTCTGTCTACCTTTGTTCTTGGTTGTCTAACATTTGTGTTGTGTTGGCTGACAAATTTTCAAGATTCATGACTGTTTGGGTTGCGTTACTGGATTCCTTTCTTTACTTAGTAGGCTTCAATATTCTTTGGTTGATTTTACTGATTACCTATTATATATTTATGGATGTTCATCAGGTTGTATCTTGTTCTAAATGTCGCTATCAGTATGAGCTTGTGTCAGGAGATATTGTTAGCATTGTTTCAGAAGAAATCAGGTTAGTGTGGGCACTTCTCACATGTATGTATTTATGTTAGATACTTTAGTTGCCAGAAAATTTGCCTTGCGTTATTGCTCAACAAATTATATGCTCATTACTCTTGAAGTTTGACTTGACCTATACATACCTTCATCATTAATTTACCAAATTTACTATGCTAGAAAATACTCTCAAGAAGTGGTTAATTGCAAGAAAATTTGTTGGCATGAGTGATTCTTTTATTATGTATCACTGTGTTCATCATATTTCTAAACCCAATGACCACCACTTTCCTCTCCTCTTTTTTCTTCTGATTGTTTTTCATCACAGTTTAAACCAATTTCTGCACCCAGAAAGTGATTATCATTCTACTGTTTCAGTAAAAAATCGATCCATGTTTATAGTTACTTTGTCCTGTCGTTTCCTCTGCCTGAATATTGATTTTCTTCATATAAAACATGAAAATGCAACTTTTTTTTTTTGTGTTCGATGGGTATGACATGGACATGTGGGTGTAGTTTTGCATGCTGTAATATCTGATTATTATATGGTGTTGATGCTGCGTTATTTACTCTTCTAAGGATCTGCTCCTGCCGAACGCAGCACGGATTTTTCTGTATGGAGAAAAGCTTTGAGGTTCTTCCAAATAATTAAAGGGGATGCCCCGGCTGCTCTTCATTCAATTGTGGTACTCCTCCTCTTCAACCAATACATTCCAAATATTTACGAACATCTTACTTTCTTTTTTTCTATCTATGCTCATCACTTTCAATTCTGAAGAAAAGATTTTCCTTCTTTTCCTCAATATGAATGGTCTTAAATACTTAGCAACTTATAGCCTACGATGTCATAGATTTGCTAAGGAACTAAAATTCATCCAGAATTTCTTGGTTTCAGATGTAAATTGTCATGCATTAGAAATCTTATTGAGAATCTAATTGTCCTATAAAATCATACATTTTGAAGTACCCTTTAAATACATTTAGTAGTGTATTATCATGAGTATCAGATTTAATGAATTTCAGACACTGATTTGATGAAATTAACTTCTGTTAATTTTAATATCTTCATGCTCTTTAACAGATTTTAAGTGATAGACAAGCCTAGACGGCCAACTTTGTCTAGCTTAGATGAAGAATATGATACCCAACTTTGATTTGAAAATGAGATCCATTCTCAAACCTTCTTTTGCTAAGCTTTCATGTATTGATTTTCCTGACCATGTGAAGCAGTGTTATGCTAGAACTTTAGTCAATATGATGTCATAGTCAATATATGGAATAATGTATTCTATACTTTTGCCTTTATTGTAGTATTCAGATCGTTTGTTTCAGTGGCGACAAATTGCAATGGAAATGCTTCTGTTTCCTGTGATAGGAACTTATTCAAGTCTCTGCTTCATATTCCCTTGCCTAAACTTTCTTATGCTTTACATTAAAATGTATGGTCAACTAGGGAAACTGACATATTTACATTCATATGGATCCAAATTCCATTCTTGAATTGCTAAACGCTAAACAAGTTCAAGACAGAAAAATATTTATATATGTACAACTTATATTGTCTGCAAATTATTTCATGCATTTGCCACAAGAGTGTATAATAAAATAGGCTCTAGTTTATTAGACTGCTTATTCTGAGTTTTGATTTATAAAGAGTACGAAAAGGAAAATGAAAGGCAAGATGGAAAATTAAGAAAAGAGAAACTTAAATATTTTTGAGAACTGAACTGAAACTCAACTTTTGCCATAAATGGGACATTGTCTGGACTGCATATCATCTATCCAAGACTTTATGCAAAGAGTTGCTACAATGCAGGTTCGTACTCCTTCTGGAATAGCTCGAACACACAAATTTGCCACCAAAACTGTGGAGCTTCCTGCCCAAGAAGGGGAAAGAGTGACCATTTCATCAGCAGCTCCATCGTATGTTTATCAGGAGATTGGGCCACTCAGAGTGAGTGCAAAAGCTCCTGGTTTCAGCCCAGGGGAGCCTATGTGTCTAACAAACCATACAACAGGGCAGGTTTCACCATTGCTAAGAGCCCCTGACAAAGATGGAAATTCCTTTTTACTCAATCCCAGTCAATTCTTTTCCCTACTCTTGCTTTTGCTGGCTACTGGAGACGCTGCATCTGGAATCATTGACCCCAGCCTCCCGCGACTTATATCAATCGCTGCTGTTGCATCAGTTGCTGTAGGAACTACAATAGACCGTGTGGTTATTCACGCAGTTGAGTAAGGTATCACATAATATATAGCTTTGAACAATGAACAATGCTAATGCCATCTCTTGATAGGAAATGTAGAATGAAAATGTTAAATTTCTAATGAGAGTAATGTTCATTTCTAGTTTATGAAGAGCACTTGTGCTTTATTTGGGAATAGTATGTCAGCCTCTGGAAAGGTCATTTATGAACATGATAGGTGATTGCTTGCTAGAGAACAGTTAGGTGATTGAAGAGTGGTTGATTTGATTCTTACTGTAGAATGATTTATAGAAAAACCTATACCACTTAACGCTATTAATTTCAATTATTTCATTTTTTCTATGTTATACAAAATATTTAGTAAAGCAAATTCCTGCATGATCAAATCTCTAATTAAAAGAAATGATAAATGCATTGGAAATATTGTGCATCATACCTGCAAGATGTCAGACTACGAAATTTCATTGTTTTTGTCAAGAAGTTTACACAAGTTCCTGTTGATGACCTTGTAATTATTTACTTATTAATTTGGTTCAGCTACCCCAGAGATCAGTGGAGGTTGTTGCTCTTAAGCAACAGCTTTTATCTCAATATGATTCACTGCAGTCACGGATTAAGGACCTCCAAGAAGCTGCTGAAAAGGAGGTATGTATCAACACTAATTCCTAAATAAGAAAGCAAGTTTTATTTCAATGTAACCAGTGAATTCCAACTTGTTTGATGTGGGACAAAATGAACTAAAGTATTGAGATTTTTACTTTGTAAGGTATGGATGTTGGCTCGCATGTGCCAGCTAGAGAACAAAATCTTAGCTGTTGGGGAGGTGTCCTACAGGTAAAAATTTCATAAACATCCAATTCATTCTTATCTTATTATTATGTTTATTTTGAAGTACTTGGTGTTAAAAACGAATACTTAATTTTTGTAGTGCTCGAAGAGCAAGGGTCAAAAGGGTACGTGAAAGTTTAGAGAACTCCCTTTTGTCGAGGATTGAGTTGATTGAAAGTTATGCAAAAGTAAGCTTTCTGAGAACCGATGAACCAGAATGGTTGAAAAGGATTTTATCTCTATAAATATGCAAAATGGGTTGTGACTGAATTTTATCACAGATATCTTCGATGATTGAAATTGAATTGGAAATGGACTCTGATGTTCCTGTGGCCGAAGCAGTGAGAAATGCAGTAAGCCATTTGATCAGAGACTGATGTAAACTTACTCATTTTAAGCAACTAATTGACTTTGTTCTTTAATTTGCAGAAAAGCATTGTAGAACAGATTGAGCAAATTACGGAAATAGAAAACCTTAAAGAGGCAAGTTCTGTAATTGTACTTGTTATGCTTAAGATTCACAAATGTTTAAATTACAATTACCGACATGTATCAATACAGGGATGGCGTATTCAAGCTGAAGCAAATGATGAAGTAGAAAGGCTTCTCAGTTCTCAACCAGGGATGACTGAACAAGAGGAAACACATGGCCATGCCAGTGTGAGCAAGCACCTTTGACCGTAATCAATGCTCATCGTAAGCTCCGGTTCTATAAACAATCTGAATTCAAGTGAACATATAGTTTCTCTTCTGTTTGTTTGTTTGTACTGAATAGCATGCTTTCTATGCCAATTGTTTCCCCCCCTAATATATGATTTTATTTGTTTCAGAATAAATTGTACATTCTAACTATGAAGCATTTCGGATTTCTGCTAGAAACTGATGATCCAGTAACTTTGAACTTAAAAACAAACTAGTAATCAGAAATTTGTGAGTGCATACTTTATGTTCATTGTCTATATGCATGTTAAGAATCATTGGTCAGTGGAATTAACATTTCTATCTTGTCAGCAATCTAATTTTATTAATGCAGGACTGTGCCAAAATGTAAAAATAAGAACTAGACTTGAAAAGTCTCAGGATACCAGATTTTACATTGTTGAGGGATCTCATAAATGCAAGCAACAATGAGAAAGTTTAGTTCTATTGATTTGTTATACTGTAATCCAAGTTTATTGTAATAATGACTTGAAAAGTCTCAAGATACCTGATTTTACATTGTTGAGGGATCTCATAAATGCAAGCAACAATGAGAAAGTTTAGTTCTATTGATTTGTTATACTGTAATCCAAGTTTATTGTAATAATGACGGTGCCGACATCAAATTGGACATCAAATTGTAAGAAGCTCAGATATATGATGCCAATTTTTTTTGTTTAATTTGTGCACGACTGTTGAGATGTATGAACTATAATTGATCCTGGGGTGACTTCACTTTCAATGTCATCTTGAAAATCTATCTTCTTTTCTTTTCCAACCTTATGTATTTGTTTTCTGCTTCTCTCCATTGCTAGTGGATGTCATTGTCTGCCCTGTTGAACTTTGCTTGCTATGTTCTCTTTACCATTTTAATTAATTTGTGGTTTATTAAGAAAAAATGTAATTAACTGATACACAAATTAAACAATGATTTTTGATGTTTGCCTCTTCACTTTCTGATTTTTTTTTTCTACAAGGAGAGGAATATGACAATGTAATTTGATACTTGATTGTGTGGTACTCTAAATGATTGTAAATTTAACTTTTTGACAAGAATATAGAAGGATTTTTGAATAATAGACGCAAGTCGTCGCTTTTTATATGAATATAAAGCAAGATCTTAAGACGATCTTGGACCCGGATGTCTGATGATATGTACGAGTATGAAAATATTTATTTCTCAAGAAGAGTTTTACTAATTAAAAAATAAAAAATAAAAATCATATTCTTGTATGTCTCTTAATACCTATTAATTCATTAAAATACCATTTCCAAGTTATGTACCAAAGAAAAAACTAAGATACTAGTCAGATTATAAAAATAAATAAATTAGTGAAAAAAAGACAAGAAAATTTGAAAATAAAAATTAATTATTAAATATATCCTAAATATATACATTTAAACTATTGAAATCATAAGTTTTATTTAAATTTCTTCGCACTTTAAAAGTATTACGTTAATAATTTTATGTGACTCTAAACCATACAAGGAGAATCTGAACTTACGGAAAATGCTTACAAGAAAACTATTTATATATATATATATAGATAATTAAAAAAAAATTCAAGAGCATGGAGAATAAACACCTAAAGTCAACGACCTAGTTTATTGGTATGAGATTTCTTGAGTAGGGTGTTTGTTTATGAAGGAAGATCTTAGATCAAACCCCAAAACCTATCCAAGGTGAAAGTACAGATATATTGAGATATTAGCTTTTTACGTTTATACACGTATTTAATTTCTCTAAAATTAGGGGTACTTGTTGCCTATTTGTCAAAAAAAAAAATGCAATAATTTTACCATAAATTTTGCAAAATATACAATTTTCCACTGTAATTAATCTCATGAGAAAGCATTTGCATAACAAGAGCAGCATCAAATCTTCTTAAGACTAGGTTTTCAAGATGATAATGAAAGGGTTGTAATCATAGAGTAACATACCTACACGGTACCTTATTGTTTACAAGTCTTAACCAGCCGGTTCGGGAGTATTTAAGCTCAGTTCATTTATTTTACAAATTCAAGTTAGGCTTGAGAAACACTCGTTTTGCTTAATAAGTTAATTGACCTGAACTTCCAAGCTTTTAACAAAAGGCATTGGTTTATTAATTTGCAATCCTAGATAATGACAAAATAATGAAATAAAGGTTTTTAGCACTTATTGTTGTTGTTGATGATCCATATAGTACAATAATGAAAGAAAGGGATTCTTTAGCACTTTCATTGAGTGGACAAATTCAACTTAACACATGACTAATTAATTCAAAGAGGAACAACACATTTATTTTGCATGTCATATATATATATATATATATCAGAGAGACTACTGTTACATACTCTCCATTTGGAGTACATAAAATACATACAAATATATGATTAGAATCTGTTCAAAATTGGACAGATATGGGACTCCTCACAGCATACTCCTTAAGGCCAGTTGATTTCCACACTAATTGCCCTTCTGAATACTCTCCCTTAAATGGATGAGGAATCTTGGCATTGAAACTCACAATGAAGCTTTTCTCTTCATACATCTGTGAGAAAGTAAGGCTCTCAGGATCAACCTTCAAACTCACTCCTTCTGGGTCATCAACCTCCACTTTGTACACTGAGTTTGATTCCCCAACATTTATCACAGTCCTTGTTATCTTCTTCAGTAATGCATTATTCATGGATACTGAGATGGAGGGATAGTTCAGTTGCTCAGGCTCTATTTTCACATAGTCAGCACAGTGGAAATTTCGCCGTCGAATAATTATGCCGATAGAAAATTCGGATAGTTGCTTCAACGAACAAAGATAGCCAATGTAATCTTCTGGTGTAGTATTGTAAACAAGGCCTGGATCATTAGCTCTTGTCGGGTCGACATGCCCTGCTCCCATAGCGAAAAAGCTTGCTTTGTCATATGTGTTTGATTTCTCATCGGCGATGGGCTGCCCGGTGCGGTCTGTCGTATGAGCTGTTGTCATGATTGCTGACTTGATCATAGCCGGAGACCAGTCAGGATGAGTACTTTTGAGCAGTGCTATGATTCCGGCCAGCATTGGTGTCGCCATTGAACATCCATGAGCAAAGTTGAAAGCAGAATCATCAGAACCAGATGGATCAGGGCCGACTTGTTTGTTCCAAGCTGCGAGGATGTCTACACCAGGGCCAATGATATCTGGCTTTAATATGCCACCGTTTCGCAAACTCGGTCCTCTAGAAGAGAAGGAACCAACTGCAGGCGAGCGACGCACACCTTCTTTTGTGCCACCGAATATAATAGTTGCTGTTGGATTAGCTTCAGTTCGAAAATAGCTGACAACCTTCAAAGAATCGACATGGTTGAGATGTGCTGTGGGAATCACATGAGCTTCCGAGAATGTAGTGAATCCGTCCCATGATTGACTCAGAAGAATCATGGCCGCACCACCGTACTTCTTGACAGCTTCACTTTTAGCAACATCATTAGTTACCCAAGTTTCACACACAACTATCTTTCCTTTCAAATCGAAAAAATTTAGTGCTGCTGATTTGCATGCCTTATTAAAATCATTCTTAATGATCTCTCCTGGGTAAATCAACTCCAACATTGTTGAAGATGAAAAAGAGCTCGGTTGGTATGCCGATTGGCCCTCAAGTTCCATCCCATTACCAAGCTTCACGGTCGCCTTGACAACTCTATCCATGGAACTAGCACCTACAGTTAAAATCCACGGCACGTCATTAGCTAGCCTAGATGGAAACATCCCGCCATTTCCGGCACAAGCACTAGCTAGTATTCCTTTCTCAACCCCTGCAAATGTGCTTTTGACGACAGTATCTTGGATATAATCTTTCGGTGTGTCTATTGACAACGATAGCACATCAACTCCATCAGTGATTGCTTGGTCTATACCACCCAGTATGTCCCTATCTGTGCACTCATCTTCATGGTTTTTGTTGGCTGTACATATCCTGTACATTGCCAAGTGAGCTCTCGGTGCGATACCTACTGCTACGCCTTTCGCTTGTCCGAGCACACCGGCGTTGTATACACGGCTCCCTCCCGCTGTACTAGCCACATGTGTACCATGTCCAGTTTCATCATCAGGTGATCCAATTGAACCCATTGCTCTTGCTCCGATGAGCTTGTTGTTACATTTGGAAGGAGACCAAGGGTCACAATTAGGCGTCACATATTGACAACAACCCCGCCATTTCAACGGCGGGTCTGGCATTGTGCCATCATCTTTGAAAGACACATGAGTATGGCGAATACCACTATCAGCAATACCAATAATAACACCTTCACCTTCATTTGAACTCTGCCAAAGACTGTTCCATTGATTTAAGCCAAGAAAGTCAGGCGCATGAGTGGTGCCAAGAGTATTCTTTTTATCTTCAAGAGCTAGTAGAAACCCGGGCATTCTTTCCATCTCATGTAATTCTGCCAAAGTCAGTTTTGCTGCAAAGCCGCTAATAACGTGGCGGTACAAATAAAGGAGCCTTGGCTCACCGGAGTCGAGAGTAGTGTTCGGCAAAAATGACTCATACCACTTTTGTTGCTCCTCTTCACCAAGAAGCTCCACATTGTCATTCGGCGGATCAACATGAATAATGTAGATTTGGAAAAAAGTTCGATTGTCAGCTATTGAAAGGAGGAGGTCATCATGATCATGAATGACACAATTAATAATGGAAGAGGAAGAGAAGAAGAAGATGATGATGAATAATAGCAATACATGGAAAGGAGGAGACATGTTCAGTAGTGTTGGATAAGGTGTGAGGAAATGAATTGATATTTATGCTAAATTTTCTTGACTTTGGATGCTTCATTCCTGAAATGGACTTGTGACGAAAGTAATAAAGTAACATGGATATGGATGCAATATAATTGCAGTTTGTTTAATGACCACGTTCGTGCACATGATCGATATTGTTTCCATGTTGGAATCCAAGAGTTTAATTCATTGATGCTTTTGTTGTGTGTGTGTGTGTGTCTTAATTTGTTTGGATATATATAAAGGGGTGGGGGAGTCGAGAATTATTTATTTGCTTTCTCAAGAAATATACAAGTTTATTCAAGGACTTTCTAAAATTGAGATATAGAAAAAAAAATATATTAGTATGGGCTAGTTCATGTAATCATCTAAAAAAGAATTCTTTATCCCTTCTTTTTTTAACTTATACGACTTAGTTCGTTTTGGCACATTTATATATATACATATATATTTGTATTATTGTATACATTGTATATATACTCCAGTAAATTAATATTTGAATATATACATGTGCAAACTGTTATGTTTGGAATAAATTTGAAAGAAGGGATGAAAGTATATTTATGAAGATAATTATAGATTTTTTTTTAAGGAAATCTTTTTAATTTCTCACTTTCCTTCCCAAAATAGCAATTTAGAACCCATTTGAAGTATGAAAAGAGAATCATATATTTCTACGAAATAGATGAGAAGTGAGAGCTTTTCTATTTTTCTAATTTTTTTTCTTTTAGTTCAATGTAAGTTCCTATAAAGTTGTATTTGGACTTGTAGGTCTTTTTGACATTTACTGTCTCTACTATTTTTGGACATGTCATGCTGCTTCTTTGGCTTTTAGTAATATTTACAATTTCATTATTATCTTTTTTAATAGCAAATATTCCAACAAATTGGGAAGGAAATATACTTATTAATTTCATTCTCTTCTTCTTAACTTTGTTGTTCAGTATCTTGTAAATTTCTCAAAGGCACCAACTATTTTTCTTTTTTCCTTTTTTCATTCTGATAGGAATGGACTACTTTTTCAATGTTTTTTTGAAAAGGTGGATAAACCACTGCAATTAATTAAAAAGAGAGTAGGGAAACAAACTGAGCGCAAGCGCCAACAAAAACAAAAACAAAACACCACGAGGAGTGGCAGAACAAACAACGTCGAATGAGAATCAACAAGGTATTCTCAGCCCAACAACATAATACAGAAACAGACTAGCCCGAGAAATGAACATGATCAACCCCGGAGAGTGGATCACCACCAGACTCCACTCCACTGGTCCCTAGGGCCTCCGTACTCTGTCGTAGCATGGCAATAGGATCCTCCATCGTCTCTCGCGAACCTTCGACAACTGAAGAGAGCCAAGATATCAACATACGGTCAATCTTCAAAACAAGAGCATGTGTAGACAAGCAATTGGCATTAAAAATACAATCATTTCTAACAAGCCAAATATTCCACACAATAGCCTTAGCAACTAAGACCCCAATCTCCCTAAAGTTAGCCCGAATGGAAGTTCTCCAACCCCGCCAGATCTCCTGCATAGACTCGAGAGGATCTGGAAGATGCAGTAAATGCACGAAATACCCCCACGCCTTTCTAGCGACCAAACAATGTAAGAAGAGATGGTCAGCCGACTCTATGGCCGAATTACACAGGACGCAGGTCGTCGTAGGGAGGCAATTGCAGCTCCTTCTCGCAAGAACATCCAAGGTGAGAACCTTATTCTTCTCAGCTAACCAATTAAACAGACTAACTTTCTTCGGACATGGCTTCCTCCAGAAGAACCTAGCAATAGAGCAACGCACGCCACCATCAATGAGGAAATAGTAGAAAGATTTCACCGTGAAGATGCCATTGTCGTTCAACCTCCAACTCTTTCTATCTCCTACTACTTTTTTAATGTCATTGGGAAGTAAAAAAATAAAAAATAAATAAATAAATAAAAAATCCATACTTTTATTATTATTATTTTTTTTTTTTGGGAAGTAAAAAAAATTCATGTGGTGAATTTCACCATACTTCTATTAAAAATTTTTTTTTTTGTTTTGCCATACTTAAATTCATGATAATCCATTCTAAAGAGCATTTACAATAAATTGTGCCTACAAGAGACCTTTATTCGAGTGAAGTATATCATCCCTAGCGAGCAAAAATGAATTTAATGGCTTGATAATGATGGAAATTTTGAGATGATGTGCAATGCAAAATCTATTACTTGTTTAAGAATTATGTGGTAGACGTGAAGATGGAGGCCAAATCCATCAACAAGAAAGCCTCCATCTTCATCATAGGTACAGTACACTCATACCTTGTGTGATTAGCTTGTTGCGAGATTTCAATAAATTTTGTAATTGTTTGTTGTACATACCCAATACATTAGAGTTTTCGCAAATGTTTACTAACAGGTACTCTATTTCTTTTATTTTTAATTTTTTTTTTATAGTCCTTGATCAGTTGGTTTTTGGCAGATGTAAGTATTACAACTTCAAACCATTTATTCAATGAGCTTAAACCTTTATTACTTGAACCAACCCTCGTTGATGGGCACCTTGTTTTCTCAATTCATATAATTTTGCCAAATTGAAATGTTAATATGAAGCATGACATGTAACAAAATTGATTATGCTATTTTGATTGAGTGTGTAGTTTTCTCCATAAGCAACTAGGGTTTTCTTGACTCTTGGTTAGAATGTAACACGTGATATTTAAATTTTTGTGACACTTGTTTAGATCCATCAACATGTGATGAATAGTGTTCCACTTGAAGTGTTTATTAATTTTTGGTATAATTACCAAAATAGTCCTTGTACTTTTTGGTCCTCTACTCAAAAATGTTCCCGACTAGTTTTTTTACTTTTGAAAATGTACTCACTTAGTTAGAAGTGCTCCAAACTAGTCCTTCCACTTTTAAAAATGGCCAAACTAAACTCCACTTTTAAAAATGCGCCCACTTAGTCTCTTTAGTTGGGTCATTTTTAAAAGTAGAGGGACTAGTTAGAAGCATTTCTAACTAAATGGGCACATTTTCAAAAATAGATGAACTAGCCGGGAGCATTTCTGAGTAGAGAGATCAAAAAGAAAGAGAGAGAGAAAAATAGAAAGATCAATTAGGATATTATACCTTAATTTTTTGTTGAGATCTCCGAATCTGCATCCTAGTGCTTAGGACCACATAGTGTTTATGACATCTAGCCATTTGTTTGAAACTTCATAGTGGCCTTAATTTTAGCATAAAGATTACTTTAGATATTGTGAGCAGCTGCTTTTAGTTGAGAGAAGCCAATGTTTAGTTTGATAAAGCTAGTTGGTGGTTCCTACCGATCGAGGCTCTTATTTGCTTTTACTTTGTGTTTAGATGCACTCGTGACTAAACATATGTTTAGTTTTTGTAAGTACTTTCTTAGATTTTTTTTTTGTTTTACTCAGATATATAGTGACTTATATCATGATTTTTACATTTTCACCTCTTATTCTTTAGTTTATGTACCTTTTTTTTAATATATTTTTATTGCAACTATTTTAATCTATACATAATATTAAATTAACTGTATAATATAATTCAAAAACTTTAAAATGAAATTGTAAAATAATTTAAAAAAATATATTTTTTTATTGAATTTAAATGTTCATTTACATTAAATGTGACTTATAGTTTGGTAAGGAGGAGTTATTTTATTTGCCATTCAATGTGGTATGCCAATAGTTTGCATTGTAATAATTTATTTAATAATAAACAATAGAATTTTTTGAACATAAAAAGAGTTTGTGGATCACATACTTAAATTGATGATACCTTTCATTACCTTGGGTTTTATGGAAGTAAAGAGGTTATAAATGGAAAAATTCATATCTCTCATTGGGTCACTTCGATTAAACAAAACGAGAAAACCAGATTTTTTTTTTCTTTCTTCTCTTACATTCCTACAAGGCTATATATATATATTTTGAAGAGATCCAGAATTTGGAATATCTGGATTGAAAGAAACACTCGTATTTTCCAATTTAATGCTTTGCCATACTTTAATATTATTTTTAAAGCTGCTAATATGCTTCTCTCCTGGTTTTCAAAAGCTGCTGATAGGCATCAACATTCACTCAATGAAGCTTCGCAGAAAATTAAGCACTCTCTCAATTTTCTTAGCGCCAGAGAATCTGATCCTACTGCCGACCCTGCTTATGATTTAGCTCAGGAGTAATTGCTCCTCCCCTCGTTTAGTCAGGCCTGAGATGCATGTTGGTGTTTTCCGCCTTTCTAGACCTTCTTTCATTTCTAGCCTTTTCTTGTATTTTCCTTTTATGTATGTTGTTCCCCTCACTTCTGGTGAGAGGATTTTACCTTTGTACTGTTGCTCTTTTTCTTTTCAATAAATATGTGGTTTATCCACATTTACTTCAATCCAGAATGAGTTTCTAAAAAAATTACTGGTAAAATCCTAATGTAGGTGGTTTTTGCTTTTTAATTCTTTCATTAAGTTGTAGAAAAGATTGTGAAAGCTATTATTGTTTAATTCTTTTTAATAAGCTGTAGAAAAGATTGTGAAAGCTATTATTGTATTATTATTATTATTATTATTATTATTATTATTATTATTTTGTTCTTTTGTTTCTCTTCTATTTTTTTTTTTTGCTTTTATTGAATTTTCTAGTATTGTTTTATTTACATTTGCTTTGTTTATTTTTCGTAAGTAATCTATACATGATATTGCATTTCCATTAATGAAAATATTTTATTTGTATTTTAAATTATATGTCTATATGCAATATTGCCTAAAAATTACCAAAATTATAAAAAGGCCAAGAATAATTATATATCTAAAACTTGTTACTATTAACAAATTTTTATTGAGGATGAACAACATAATTTAGAGCTAGTTTGTTATTTGTGAGATTTAATGTGCAGAATACCATAAGCACTAGTTTTAATTTTTTCAATGAGTTGTTGATTAGGTTATAAAATCTATTATTATATAATTAAATTTAATTTCTAAATACTTTTTTTTTGCTATTTGAGTTATTCATCTATTAAATATTATTTTATTTGCAGTTGTTTTACTTATTTCACATAAGCATTCTATGTATGGTGCTACAATTTGGATGATTAAACTATTTTATTTTTTGAATTATTTATTTATGTGCAAAATTATCTTAAAATCACCAAAATTATAAAAAATCCAGTTGAAAGCATGGAAATTTAATTAGTATCAAGTAATTATATAGTTGTTGAACTCATCAGCACTTTCAATCATAACTGATTTAAATTCGAAAACCACACTCTCATTGCATTGTTACGCGTACCCTCTTATTAATGTGCAATTTTAGATGCTTAGTATAAGTCATAATTGATTATTTTTTAAAGTGCAATTGTTTCACTCTCTCTGGTTAAAAAAAATTAATTAATAAACATCTTAACATGAATTCTAAAATTTTGTATAATTTAAAAAATGGGCATCTAAAGGTTGCCTATAATTATGATAGGATCCACAGGTCTAACCCAAAGATACGAAGGATGTCTTAGAGAGGGGCACGGACCGGTTAACCAGGCCCAATCCACCAGGTCCGGTTCATCCAAAGCCAGACACGAAAGATGTCTTAGAGGGGGGCACGGACCGGTTAATCGGACCTAACCCACCGGGTCCGGTTCATCCAAAGCCAGACACGAAGGACCTGTCCATGCCACAGTAAAGAACCGAAAATTAAAATATTCTTTTAAACGTTTGTGTTATTGATGGGATTAGAACCTAGGCATTTTGCAAAAAAAACCATCACATTTACCAATTGGCCTGCAATATTTTTTGGTGACAATATAAAACGTAAATAAATAAAAATAAATCATAAATGATTTTTAATTTTATTCCAAAAAACAAAAAATTTAAAATAATTTATAAAAGAATTTAGGACAAGTCAAAATAAATAAAAAAATTGTATTTTAATTTGTTTAATTATTGAATTAAGTTCTCAACATATCTTTTTTGAGTATGAGAAAAATTAAATATCAACTAGCCAGTCTAGCCCTCTTATTTTGAATCAAAATTATCATCCATTTATTTTTTTATTACAATTAGGGATAGTTCTTTGTTTTGACTTTGGTCTCAAACTCTAGCAATTATTATTATCATGCTCATCATATTATCATTGAAAACAAAGTCACTAATTTCAAAGCTTCCTATATTTTTATAACTAATCAAAAGAATATAGTACCAACCATTATTCAAATATATTCAAATTTATATTTATATTTAGAAAAGAGCAGGTTGACCACTTGACCCCATCTTTTTATTTTTTTTAAAATATTTTTTTTTTACAATTGATACATATAATTTATGTATACATTTTAAATTGTTATTATTTTTTTTTACAAATTGATACAAATAATCATAAACACAAACACACACACACACACACACATATATATATATATATATATATATATATATATATATATATATATATATCACAAATAAGAGTGTTCCTTATTTAAGGGAATTTAGGGGCGTACATGCATAGAGGCATGGTGCTAATGGGCCAAAAAACATTGAAAAAAAATTATTCTTAAAAAAATATATATTTGTGAAACTTTATTATTGGGTACTTTGATATTTTACAAATTGATTTGTATAGTTTTTTAAAAAATTTATAATTTATTCTCTTCAATTTATATATATATATATATATATAAAATAATTTTAAATAAATATTTGTGAAAGTATTATTGTCTTAGTTTTAATTCAATAAATTTTTTTGATCCCCATCTTACAACTATCTATATATATAGTTTTTTCCAACAATAGGTTCAAAATAAATTGTAGTTCAAGTGGTAAGTTGTTTCTCTCCTCGTCGGATTGACTAACTCGGTTGACCCGGCGGGTCAACCCACCGGGTCACAGGTTTGAATACTCATGACTCGTAACCGGGTCCTCTACAGTGCGGGCCAGTTACGGGTTACCGGTTCGCCTGGTCAGTTGACCCGGAGGGTTTTCCCAGGCCAGGCCCGGCCAAAACTCGGCCCGTGCCCCCCTCTAGTCTTGACGCTCAATTGTCTTTCTTTCTCTCTCTGTTTTTTTTAGTTCCGCTGGTGTGGTTTGTGGTTCAAAGAACACTCAAACACTCATAGAAAACTCACACAAACCAAACAAAAAAGAGACACATGAAATTGATAACCCAGTTAAGTGTCCACTCGCCTACGTTTGGGGGTCAAGCCCGGAGATAAACAATCCACTAAAAAAGGTGAAAATACATGAGTTCAAACATTTTGTCACTCATACTCACAATTAAAGATCACTACTCTTTCTAGATTGTCTTATGCCCACACAATCTCTTCCTCGCGTGTTCACACCAATTTCAGAGCAAGGTAGCTTATATAGACGCCTCAACGTCTCAAAAATAGCCCATATCTCTTTTAGATTCTCTGTGGCTGCTAACTTTAGAACCTTCCAAAATTAGTTATTGCAACTCCTGTTGTAACCCAACTTGAAACATGACCCTGATTGCTGACTTGAATAAGTTCTGGTTCCGTTGCAAAGTGACCTCAAGACCCATCAATCTCTCGTCCATGCTTAGTCCGAGTCAATGCAGCCAGTTCTCTCTATCCCGACTACCGGTAACTAACCTATCTCATCAGTTCCTCACCACGCAGTCCCCTCGCAAGGGGCACATGATTTTATGTGTCTTCACAAAACTATCCAAACTTGATCTTCAATTCACCCAAGTTTGGTCTTCAAATCTTCCCAAAATAGGTCTTCAATCAATCATGCCAATCATACCAACAATAGACATGTCTTCAATCATACTTATTAAGGTTTTTCAAATCATACCTTCAATAGCCTTCGATCATACCATTAATAGGTATTTCTTCAATTAAACTCCATCCATATTTAGTCTCCAATCAAATCTCTCTAAATATGGTCTTGATATGATCTTGCCTTCAAGTTGTAACACATACTAAAAATAACTCCATAAAAATCTCCCAACATATTTGCCTACAATCTAAGACTCCTTGCCACGTTACCATGCTTCCCATGTCATCATCTATGCCACGTCACAATGGTTTCCATGTCATCTTGACTTGGTGTCAAATCATGCCAATTAAAGTGTTTTTGCACTAACATTTTTAATTAATAACTCCCCTGTTTTGTATATATATATTGATAGAATTGTTCCATTTTTTTCTAATAAATTTATAATTTTAATATTTTTGTAAGTTAAATTTAAAAAAAGGGGTGGGGGACATGAAATTGTTTTATTTGTATATCCCTAAAAATCATTGTTTGTCTATACACACACAATAATCTATATTTAAAGCAACCTTTAACATATACTTTTTTATCATTATTATACTCTAACCATGTATTGGGAGGGAATCGAATCCTCAATCGCCCACATAAGAGTCAAGTGTGTTAACCGCTCAATTATTACCGTAGTCACGTTTAAAAGCAAACTCATACTTCAAATTAAACAACATTATTGTCAATCTTCTATCTCTTTTCATTTCTACAACTTGTAGTCTCTCTCATTTTTCTTAATTAAAAAGAAGTTCTATATCATTCTCCCTTTGAGAATGTCTAGAAGACTTCTCTCTCTTATCTTTGTGAGCTCTTATCTTTGTGAGCATAAAAAATATTTTAAAATAAAACAAAATAAAGAATACAAGAGAAAATAAAATAATGATTATATGGATTAATAGAGGAATAATTAGTATTTTATTTTTCTTCCCCCTAGAGATCAAAAGTTTAATATGTGGTTTATTGATATATCTTTTGTTTGGGAAAAAAAAAAAAGACAAAGTAGTGAGAGAGATTATAAAAAAGAAGGGCGAAATAGGAGTTGAATGTGGAGATGAAGGAAAAAAGTGATGCTAAAGATGAAGACATGTAATTGACTTATTTTGAAAAGAATAAAATATCGCATTGACTTTTATATAGAGATACTAACACATTATCAGAAAAATTTATACATATAAGTAGCCTCATTTTTAAAAGTTTGGTTTAAGGGTTTAATTTAATATTTTATCATAGTAATGATATTCTGATAACAATGAGGTGGAATGTTATATATATAGAAATGTTCCACTAATTTATAATTGTCACATTTAATTGAGAACTCATATCATTGGTAGTACTCTGTTATGGTGTTTGGGTTGCATAATAATTAATTTGGTAAAGTAACAAAATTTCTAAAATACCATGAATATAAAATTCTTAGCAAACATATAATAGGAATGGAACAAAATTTTAAGGTAAAATATTATTAAAAAAATACAAATTAAAATTAATATATACAACTGTTGCATAGTCTATACATATAATTATTGAAATATGAATGTAAGTAACAAAATGTAAAATGATAATTAAAAATGAAAGGTATGTAATTGAGAATGATTGTTAAGTCTAAGCATTTAAAATTAAGGGTGATCTTGTTTTTTAAAAAGTTACAGTATAATGGCAAAGTTGTCCAAAACATGTAGGCCAATTAGCAAAACTTATTGATCTAAGATAGACATATATTTTGGAGGTGATGTGATCATAAAGTTTCTTGGTAATATTTTATTGTTGAATTTTCAAATTACCATCAACAATATTGATGCTACAGCTCCAAATGAAATAATATTTTTAGATTACCATGAATCAAAATGTCCCTAAATTATTGTATAACTGCAAATTATATATACATTCATATATATATATATATATATACAAAAAATATGGACATAACTTGTCAAACATTAGATCTTTGCCTAAGATATTTTTTTTATATTGCTTAAAATTATTCATATTTTTAAATAATGAAAAATAACAATATTAGCTATGCAAAACCTCAAAACCTACCTTAGATAAAGAAATACTAAAAAAAATAATCTAACAAAAATCACAAAAATTTAGACACTAAATGGGTTATAAGTACATCAAGTTTCTGCCTATATTTGCTAATCTCAACTAAGCTAGCCGCCAAACTAAATTCTACTAATACAAAAAAATTATAAGCTTGACAGTCTAGTAAATAAATCACTAACATCATTTGGGATTATGCAAAATTTTACAATTTGAATTTAAGTATAAAAAAATTTCCAAAAACACATACATGGATGCATCTGTATGTCGTCATCTCTTAACGTGCTAGTATTACTTGTGCTCTAGCCACATTGCTGTGGACTATTTGCTTCCTACCAATATTTCATAACCATTTATTTTTTATTGGAAGAGCTTTTAGGTAGGAACTCGACTTATAAGGTAGTGCACATGAAACAATGGTTAGTAGACACTTAAGAAAACATAATGAGTTTAATAGGTCTCATGCACCACCATAACCACAACCTCTCATTAAATATAATAGAAGATATAATCAAATTAAAGGAGGAACTTCAAAGCTCCCATTTATCACTGTGCTCTCAAGCATACATCTATTAAAGCCTTAGAGGCATAGCTCCCCTTTATCACTATGATCTCAAGCAAACATCTATTAAAGCCTTAGAGACATAGCTTCTCAACATTTACATCAATTAATGGCAACAAGATAACTTCATTCAGAGATAGGAAGTTTAGCATTTCCTTTTCTTCCAATAAAGCAGCTCTCTCAACAAAAAAGAAAGGCCGATTCAGACACAAGGGCAAATACTACCATATCTAATAGACCTTATGCTATAGTCACCAGAGATTGGATTGTTAGGCATGTCCATTGATATTTATTAGTGGATCATCATCACTAATATACCCCTCACTTCTGGAACTTGGAAAAACTAGTTAAGATGGTTAGGCCAATGGGAGAGTTAGTATCACTACAAATTGATGGTGAGTTCTCTTAAGTTCATTTCTACGTTGTAATGACTCTAGCTATAAGTCACTCTCCCAATCAAAATCAACCTGAGTATTGACATGAGGAGATTTATAATTTGGTTGGTTGATCTCAGGCCATTGCACTAGCACCGTCAAGTTATGTTGTGCGTAGCTGTAATGCTCTGGCATTAGCCTCCCACGAGTAGCCTGGGCCCATTGAGGAATCCCTGTCTACTCTCCTATCCTCTCTCTTGATTGTGTAACCTTTTCGTATCTCACTTAACAAAAGGAAAAGAGATGGTGGTTGAGCAAAGCTTCCCCTCACAAGCCATACACCTCTATTTCAGCAACTTAAAATGAATGCACCACCCTGGTAGAAATGCATGCTATCAAGAAGATTGTTAATTGATACATGATTAATTGAATATTGACTATGCTAATTTTTAGGATCTAAATTGCTTGATAGAAGCAATCATATTTTTATTTTTTTGGCTTGCTAATTTCTAGGATCTTAATTAACCCATAGGATCAATTTCATATCATTTCTTCTATGTACATATTTCAAGACTATATAATGGCTTTGAATTATTTCAAATATTTACAAGAACAAATAATTTCTTTCTTCCAATTTCTCTCCACCTTCCATTCAACATGGTATCAGCCTAATCGATTTTGGTGCAATCCCTTTTACTAATTCTCACAATGTCCACTCCATCCAGTACTCCTCCCAACACACCCACCATTGATGTTAATTCCATTTATTATTTTCATATATTTGATCAACCAAGTCAAGTTCTTGTCTCCCCGCTTCTTGATGGTGACAACTACCTAACATAGAGTCGTGGTATCCAACTTGCATTGGGGGCAAAAATAAACTCAGATTTATTGATGGTACTCTAAAACAACCAGATCCAACTTCTCTAATGTTTTCTCATTTGTCTCGCTGCAATCGGATGGTGCAATCCTGGCTACTTAGTTCTATAGGTTCTTTGCTCAAGTCTTGCATTCTTTGGGTCGATAGTGCCTATGCTGTATGGCATGATCTCAAAGTTCAATTCTCACAAAAGAATATTTCTCATATATTTGAATTGCATCGAGAGATCTTTCAACATAAACAAGGCAATAACTTTATTTTTTATCATTATACTTCATTAAAAGCATTATGGGATAAGCTTTCCTTATACACAACTCACCCTAATTGTACATGTGGTGCTCTTAATGATCTTTATATGAATTATACTACTAACCGTTTAATAGAATTTTTTAATGGCTTGGATGAATCATTTGCCCAATTTCGAAGTTAGATTCTCTTGACATACCCTCTTCCCACAGTTGAGCATGCCCATTCTATGTTATTGAGAGAAGAATGGCAACGTCGAGTGACCTCGCACTCCCTTACTCCTAATTACTTTGCATTGATAGCCCAACCATGTCCTAATGGTGGTGTCTCACAACGCCGTCAATGACCCCATTATTATTGAGAGAAGATAGATTTTTTTTTTATGGCTTAATAAAGAAAATCTCTGTTTATTATGCTTTTGAAAGATCCAAGAGACTTCTTTCATTTATTGCAAGCTTAAAAAGGATTCTAAATTAAAGCAAAATAAGAACGGAAAGAAGAGTCATAAGTGAGAAAAATTGTAGAAAATAAATTACCTCCTTAATAAAAAAAAATAATAGTTTATTTTCTCTGTAGAGGAAATTAGAGGAGCCATTTTTGCTTTGGGTGCCGATAAAGCTCCGGGACTGAAGGGCTTCCTAGTCCATTTCTTTCAATGTTTTTAGGGTGCGGTCCAAACAGAGTTAGTTATTCTCTGTGAGGACTTCTATTTTGGAAGAACCAATCTCGAATGTATCAACTGGGCTTGCATTACTCTCATTCCTAAGGTTGAGACCTCGAAGTCTCCCTCTGACTATAGACCTTTCAGTTTGATCAACTCAAACTTGAAGACCATTTCTAAAATTTTGGCTACAAGATTGAGCAAGGTCATATGATCTCTTGCAGATAACTAGCAGTCGGCATTTATTAAAGGAAGATGCATTATTGATAATATTGCCACGGCTGAAAAGTTGATTTTTAGCATACACAAGCGCAGGTTGCCAAGCCATATTCTCAAGGTTGATTTTTCCAAGGCTTTCAATTTAGTAGACTTGGATTTCTTGTTCGACTTGCTTGAAGCTAGGGCCTTTTGCAGTCGTTGGGTGGGATGGATGCGGTCCTTACTTTTCTCCACTAAGGCTTCCATCATTGTTAATGGCACTCCAAGTGGTTATGTGCGGTATTTTGGAGGTTTGAGACAGGGGGATCCCCTCTCTCTGTTACTTTTTGTCCTCTTAACGGATATGCTCGGGACGATGTTTACACATGCGTTAAATTCTAGAGTGCTGGTCGGGGTCCGGTTGGGTGACTAGGGACGGATGTGTAACTTGTACTATGCTGATAACTTGCTTATTTTGACTACTTGTGGCTTGGAGGACCTGTCACTTACTTGGGTATCCCTATCTTGGGAAAAAGGCCAAGGAAGCTTGACTGGAAAATTCTTATTGCTAAGGTCCGTGGATGTCTGACCTCCTAGAAAGCTCTCCAACTGTTATTGGGCAGCAGGTTAACCATGAGGAACTCAGTTTTATCTGCTATTCCAACTTATTGGATATCTATTTTTTGACTTTCGAGCTGGGTTGTAAAAGAGATTGACAAAATTAGAAGGGAATTTCTGTGGTCTGGGCCGGATATTGACAATCCCAAATGTCAGTTGGTTGGTTGGAAGAATATTTGTCAACCATGAGAGTTAGGTGGGTAGGGTATCCTAATTTGAGTGTCTTTAATATTGCCCTCCTCGACAAGTGGTGGTGGAAGTTGATAACTGATGCGAACTGGTGTGGTTGGCTGATTGTGCATTACAACTATGATGTGTTTTAGATTGGAACTTGCACATCCGACGCTAAAGGTGGGTCTCCTTTTTCTGAAAAGGCATTTTTAGCTGTCTGCTGACTCTAAGGGGGTGTACTGAGCAAACTATCTGGGATGGTTCTAGATCATTATTTTGGCAAAACAAATGGTTAAATGGACGTGCTCCTATGAACATTTGACAATAAATTTTTCTTGAGACGTTCAACCCTAACAGCACTGTTAGGGAGTTGATCCACTAGTTAGAGCTTGCATCGCTTAGGGAGGATCTGAAGGTGGAGCGCTTTTTTTAGGCTTTTAATCTACGTGCTGGCCATCAGGAGGAAGATATGAAATTGTAGAATCTAAATCCCAATGGGCTTTTTATTGTCAAATCCTTCTATACTTTCCTGATTGATGGTGGGATTAGATGCCAGGTTTCTAGGGCAATTTGGAACTCTTTGTGCCCTCAGAAGGTTAACATTTTCAATTTGCTTGTTTGGAGGGATAAGATCCTTACTCTGGAAAATTTAGCCTTCCGAAGATATAACAAACTCCCTGCCACCACATGTGTTCTGTGCCATGCGGACTGTGAATATGTGGATCATTGTTTCCGTCATTGCTAGTTTATGCAACCTATTTGGAGCTTTTTCTTGCCCCTTTTTGGATTACCGAAGCCCCATTCTCAATGGAGGATGTGTGGTGCTTATGGTGGTTCAAACTTAGACCTTGTCAATGTGTTCTAGGAGGCGTCATTGTTAAAACTGTTGTGTCGCATGTTTGGCTTGCTATGAATGATTGCTTGTTTAATGCTATTTCTTTGTCTCCACATTCTGTTATCTCGAAGGTTGCACATGTATTGATTTCGTGGTTTTCTGCAGCCCCTACTTCCTAGCAGGTGAGGTTTTATGAGTATGCTTCAATAATCTGTCACAGCTTGGCATTCTCGGAGCAGCGTGATGATCCCACCGATGGAGCTGCTCCCGGTGATGGGGCTTCTGTTCAGGGCATGGGCTAGTTTTTTTTGTGCTCGAGTGTCCTGGCCAGCTGTTTCGGCTTTTTGGGTGTGGGTTTTTTTGTGCCCACGTCTAGTGGATTTGTTTTGTCTGTTGCTAGTTTTGACCACTAGTTCTGGTGAGTGTTGTATCTCTCTTTCTTTCTCTATTAATGCATGTAATTTATCCACCTTTTAAAAAAATGTGTGTTAGACTTTTTTTTCCAATATGAATGAGGATTCGTGGTTTATAAAAAAAAATTGTAGAAAAGGAAGGAACAAACATCTCAAAACTTTAGTTTTGATAATTTTATATGCAAATATTATATACACTGTTTAAGTTTGGTTTTATGAAGTAATTCATAAAATGATGATTTGAGAAAGCATAAAATAATAATATTAATTTTTTTTTGGAAAAAATGAGATGCCAAACATTTTCACAATAAACACCTCCAAACTTTTATTATAATTATCAGAGACTTCAACTAATATTCTATTGGAGATTATTCACCATGGATGATATAAGTATTCATGTTTAGGAAGTCGAGCTGCTAAAAAGGGGCACAGAAACAAAATTGGCTATTGATTTTTTTTTTTTTCTCTAAAATTAGAAATCATAAAAAGAATTTATATTTCCATTAAGGTAATGTTTGGTTGAATTTAATTCTAAATACAGTGGATTTTTAGTTACAATGTAACTAAAAATATTTAGTTTTCAAAATACAATGCAGTCAAATCTTGTGTTTGGTTGAATATAACTGGAATTATTGTATTATAAGATTTTATATTTGTTTGAAAGGATTTGTATATATATGGATACCTCATACCTATATATGTGTATTTGTATATGTAAACATACTATATATAGGTATATCTAGAGAGTGTATATATATAAAAATACCTATGTATGTTTATATAAGTATATATATATATATATATGCATATGTATGTGTGTATATATGCATGTGTATGTGTATATGTATATATTTCTATATATATGTATGTATGTATATGTATATATATTGGTTTTGAACTCCCGAGATTTGATTTTACGGTCATTTTAACTGTAAAACAAAATCCCTTAAATGATGGGATTTCAAAAACATATGAAAAATAAAATACCTCAAAATAAAAACTTGAGCTTAAAAAAATAAGAGATTTAAAAAAAATAAAAAATTTAGAGTTACATGTGAAATCAAATCCCTTGAAACAAACACCAAATACATTTCTACATACAAACACACAAAAATAGCCCCTGAAAATTATATATTATTCATGTCTGTCAATCATGTGAGCAGCGTTCAAATCAGAAACCCATATATATATATATATATGTATATAACCTGTAAATATATACACACCATCAACCTCAATTTAAAAACAGTTAAAAACACTATATAAATATATGTAGACTACCAACCTCCAACTGCCGAAGAGGGGACCATCACTTCTTTTATTAGTTTATTTTTGGATGCATATTAAATATAAAATTATTTTAATGAAGGAATCATAAATTTTCCTTTAAAGAATTAACGGATATATAATGTTTTGATGAACAAACTATAATTTTGTTTTTAAAAAAATAAATTTTTTTTTCGCAAAAGGAACAAATCTCTCTGTTAGTCCAGAGTCATGTTTGGAGTAAATGCCTTGCGCACCCTCACCTTAAGTTATTGAGATCCGTATGAAAGTCTGCAGTTTGCATAATTAATTCTTCTACAGAAGATTCGAATTCTTCCTTTGTTTTTCCTCCTTCAAAAGACCCGGGATTAATACCAATAGCCATCCAAAATTGTTGACTTTGGCAACAAAATTATTTTTATGTACTTAACTATGTTAAAATCTCATGTAAAATAAAATCAGAGGGGGTGACATGACAAAAAAACCAGTTCGTTAAAAATTTAAAATAGGTAGATGAGTTCTAACTTTGTATAAGCACTAACAGAGAGCATAACGGATGGACTAATTACAAGCTCAAAAAGGTGAGATTTACATGATAACTCTGAATAACATCATCAACATTCATCCTCAGTTTAAATGTTTAGTTTCAGCATCAGAAAGTTAAATCTGAATCATCGACTTCGGAGTTCACAACAAAACTCGGAAAGGCCATTGTTATGTCCCTGAGAAATCAGCATTGCATGAGTTAATTAAAAACCTATCAAGATATCAATGCGAAAAAATGAATGCATGAAAAATATAACTTTGAATAATGTCCAATGTTTTTAGTGATTAAATTTCATCGAGAGTTATGTTTTCTTTGCTCTTAATTAATGTATCAAAACTGCAAATGAAGGACAAGATTAAGTTTTAAAGAGTAATTTGTGCACTCTTTAAATCGAACACTTACTTCAGATATGGAAGAGTCATGTTCTTCAACAAAGATGGATTTTTCTTTGCGAATTCCTCCCATTCGTCAGGGTTTATCTTTCCGTCGCCTTTCAAATCGGCTTGTGTAAATGTCTGCATACAGAAATAAAGAGAAGATGAAATAAGAAGTCCGAATAGAACTACAATAAATGATCTTCTCAGACAAGTGGATGTCAAATGACTAGAGAACAGAATTTTTTTTTTTTTTAAATACCTTATCAACTATTATTTCAACGAACTCATTTGACAAAAAGAGATCTGATTCATTCAAAATGGCCAAAACCATCTCTTTCAACTGTGACTCAAAAGATGAAGAAGATTTTCAGTACATTGTACAGCTTCGACAGAAATTAATGAATAAAAGAAGTTGGCAAAATTCACCTCTTCACGTTCAATGTAGCCAGTGTGCCTTAGATCGTACAATTTAAATGCAACTGCCAAGAATTGACAAAAATTGAAGTTATGAGCTATAATAAGATGAATTTTTTCAATCAAGAAGCGAGTACAAAATTGACAGGTGCATACACGCAATCTTATCTGCCTCTGGTGTATTTGGGTGAAAGATACTTAGAGATCGAACAAACTCTCCAAATTCGATCACTCCGTTGCGCTTCAGATCGAACAAGTCAAATATCTGCAAGGGAATTCCAAAATAGTGCACAACATTTCTGAGTAATCCTTGATATATTAAACATCAAATAAATTACTAGCATTGACAGGTGAATGTGAATGTTATCATGCACATTAAAAATGAGCAAATGCTTAAAACGTTTGAGGAATCAAAGAATGCGTCAAAATCCATTGAATGATGAATAGCATCATTGATAAAACATATCATTAACCAGATATATTATACCGCAACTACCTCAAGTTATCATATCAACTTCAACTCATGAAATAGGCAAAGGACATAAAACAATCATCAAAAGGTAATTATGTCATGCATTGCTTTTGCCAAAACAATTATTATAAACAGTGCAATGAGAAAGTTCCTTCTCACCTTTCAGAAACACAAAAATGAAATAATTGTGATGAACTATTAGTAGTCAATCTGAAATTTATCCAAGATATGACAAGCACAGAGGTGAAACTCACCCTATCTGCGAAGAGATTCCGCTTGTTTCTGTTCCTAAAGAGTGCTAGTTGGAATTCTTCCTGCTCAAAGTTTTATATGCAATAAAATATAAAATAAACACCATTTCTTAAAATCAATACATGTACAAATCTGTGGGAAAAAAATAAAATACCTTGTGTATGAGCCCATCTTTAATTATTGAGCTACTTAACTTTTTAAACAACTCATATAATGCCTCAACTTCACTCACAGTAACTGCAGAAAAATGTGAATAAATAAACAGTTAATGACTACCAAATATCAGGATAAAAGAAAATACAAATTGTCCTCTGATATTATGATAATTGAAAATTTATCTCCAGTGGGATGCATCAAGACTTTCACTGAAAGTATTATGGTTTGCTTCAATGATGTTTAGTGGCCCGGAAATTCTGCTTCGCTCTACATTCCAAATGCATAACATATTATATCATTATTTGTGATTTCCTCAATTATGCCTGATGAATGAAAAGGTCAATACTATTAAATCATCAGCTGCTATATTTGAATACTCAGAAACAAATACAAAATTCCAAAGATCCCAATTAGAGCCATTGCTGATAAATATTGTAGTAGAGTTAAAACACAGAATAAACTAAGTATTAATTGAAATCATGACCAATACTGATGGAGATTGAACACATGCAACTTGCTGTAGAATTAATGAAGAAAAGAAAACAAACAAAAGGTCAACATTTGATTAGCAAATACAATGGAAACATGCATCCATCAGGAAACAGTCACTGTCACAAGTTGGCACTTGGCTTGATAAGCAAAAATTAATTAAACCAATTGACCAAACAAACAATGCTTAAAGTCTAAAAACCATATAATAAAATGAAAAATTGAAGATTACTTACAAGAAGTTTCAGAAGCAAGAACTGTTGGTTCTTCATATCCAGGTGTGTGCTTGATGACATGTTTAGAAGTAAAGCAACCCATCAAAACAGCAAGAAAGAATTACAAATTTGCAATTATACCTGCCAGAAACAATACAACTTCAAATTCATCATGTTTCATGAAACAAATTAATCCTCATTCACAGCTCATAAAATCAAGATTCTTCATCAAATCACAAATTCGCCATCCACAAATCATAAAGAAAGTTCAGGTTTTTCCCCATGAAAACAAGAGTTTTCCACAATCATAGCTAATAAATTTCAGACTTCCCATCAAAAACTCATCAAGCTCAGAGATTTCCATCAAAACAATATATTTTCCATTCAGCATTGATCAATACCACCAAAATCATATCAAAACAAAACAGCTCAATCAGAAGAAAGAAATTTAAATGATAACAAGAAGATAAAAATGAAAATAACAACAGATTGAAGAGAAAATACTCACAGTGTGAGACATGAAAATATGAGAACCAGAAAAAAAGAAGAAGAGAAGATTGAAATCTAAGGAGGTGAAAGTTTCTAATCTCTTGCAACTCTTACAAGCTCTCTGATTCCTAATTCTCTCCATCTCCTGCCTTTGAATTTATAGAAAATTTTCTTAATCTCTTGTCTAGTTGTCAGCATGGCATCTTTCCTTCTTATTTTATTTTAAATTAATTATTTATTTACCTTTTTATTATTATTATTATTTTTGGGTTAAAAAGTCTACTCAGTTACACTATATTATATTATAGTTTTTAAGTTTAGGATTAAATACAAGTAAATAATTAGTTCAAATTAATGTTATAGGACCTGGGATTCACGTCCTTGTCTTTGTAGTGGGCTTGGGGGACCGTAGACTAATTTTAACATAAAAGGTATATTTTTTTCCACATATAACCCTGGAAAATCAGGAAATTTGCATGCATGTATCTTTGACAAAGTGTGTAACTGTGTTCATAATTTAGTGGTAAAAATTAACTGATTCTTTTTTTAAAATTATCATTTGTTTCTTAATCTAATTTCAATGTCAAAAAATAAGATTAATAAAATTAAAAAAAAATATTTTTAAATATACATTTTTAAAAATACATATATATATATTGCTCAATTTTTCTGACTTGCTCCACGGATATATATATATATATATATGTATGTATGTCAAATAATAGAAAAAGTCAATCATTGGGAGGCGTGCGAGATGATATATATTTATGTTTTTATATATATAAATAATATATTTGTGATAGAGATTGACGAAAGACATGGGGGCTAGAACAAGATTTGAAAGATTGATTGCTTAGGATTAAAATTTATTTTAATTAAAATTTATTTTTTTTATAAACAAAATGGATATATGGCATATAAAATTGTGCACCCACGAATCATGTATTCTCAATTCGTGTAAACTTAAGTTGAAAAATGTTTCCTTAATAAAAATAAACATCCTAATAATTTGTGGTTACTAAAAAATATTTCATTAAGTTGAAAAAAATAAATTTTTAAATGCTTTTATACTTTATTTTTCAAAAACCAATATAAATGCATCAAAATTTCTCCATGAGTAAAGTGATTTTTAAATTAAAAAAATCCAAATTACACTTAAGATTAAAATTTTAGACTATTCTAATTAATACCAAGTTTTTATTTATATGCTACAGTTACAATTTTATATTCCATAAATTCTATATCATTCTGTTGACAACTACGGCATTATTTAATTTTTCATTATATATAAATTATGTATGATTTGTTAAATTAATTTTAACTGTACTAAAGTTAATTTTGTCTAAGTTTCAAGTTTCAATAAAGATGGCTAAATTATTTTCCTCTAATATTAGTTCAAAATATAATATTTATATTTAATTTTACAAAGTATATGATAGTTGAAGGATATTATTGTGGGGCACTACTTGCCATCAATATATAATAAATAATTGTTAATGGAAAATCACAAGAGTTATGCATGTTAAAAAGTTCCCTTGCATTAAATTAGATGTTATTATTATTAGGCTTTTTTTTTTCTTGTACACATCTATCAATTCATTTAATTATATGGATATTTTTTTTTAGTAAATCTATGTTCATTTTATCTATTATTTTCTATCATCAACAAAGTATTTATTATTATTTTTAATTACTTTTTAATTACGTATTTTGTAAAGAACGTAAGTCTGATTTGAGAAAAGCTCGAGTTTTACTATGAATTTTGAGCTTTCAAAGACTAGTTAATTAGTATGATTGAGCTTGGTTCAATAGCTTGAATATATATATATATATATTATTATTATAATAATATTATGTATATGTATATATTTTTATATTGATAATAAATACAAATATAAAGATGCAATGATGATTAGGGACACGTGCCAATTTTTAATAGACTGGAATCAGGATATTCCTTGATTTTCAATGTTGTCAGACCCGGACCGGTCCAGTCGGTTTGACCGGAAAAACCGAGAACCGGCCATGAGGCCGGTCTGGTTATACCCTTTAACCCAGCTTTAAAAAAACCCGGCCAAAATAAGGTGATCCGGCCCGTTTGCCCAAGAACCGGGTGACTCGGCCGGATTTAACAGGTTAGAAAAACAAGATTTTCAAACAACATGAGAGGAGAGGAGAGGAGGTGAAGGGAGAAATGTTGCAGTGAGAAGTGGGCGGCTAGAAGAAGTGAGGAAGAAGAAAAAAAAGAGAAAGTGAGAAAGAGAGAAAAAGAGAAAGTATATGTGCTTTTTGGTGAGTCCCGAGGAGAGCATTGGCCAAGGAAACATGATTATCTTTTTCTTTTTTATATATATTTGCATTTATAAAAAAATCAATGACAGTAAAAATTAAAAATTAAATATAATTATATTCCAGATATTTTAAAAATTATGAAAATATATATAAAATTAAAATGTTAAATATGTTAAGAATATATATGTTATAAATGTAAAGATAGTAATAAGAATAGAGAGCCATAGTATTTACCAAAAACCCAAAAACCCTGAAGAATTAAATTCTTCTTCTTCTTTCTTCTTTTATTTCTCTCTTTTCTTTCTCTTCTCTATATCTTACAAAGTATACAAAATGAGGGGGTATTTATAGGGTTACAAGAGTTGAATGAACGACCATGATCGATTCGATCCGACGGTCCAAAATACCCTGGTTGGTGGAATAGTAACAGTACCGGCGGCTGCTACAGTACCACATGGGGGCGGCTACTACAGTGGTGCGGCTGCTACAGTGAAATTTCTACAGTAGGCATCCATTAAAAATATTTGTTTATAAGAAAATATTATATTTTAAGTTTTTAAACTATTAAAATAAAGGTTATATTATTTATTAGTATTAATTATTATAATAGATTTTTTAATATTTTATTATTGACCTCTGTTCAACTCCGGTTTGATCCGGTTGAACCCATCGACTCTTGATCTCTAGGTTTGCCCGGGTTAATGTTCGGACCGGGTCTGACTACCTTACTGATTTCAGAACCAGAGGAGATAAATTCAGATGCAATGGTTCAAACTCAACAATCCAACCTAAATATCTAAATCCTTAATTATCAGTCTCTTTGTCCCAATCGCGGCCAAGGGTTCTCCATCACTTTGCCACTAGTCCGTCATTGGTGACTAAAAAGTCCCACCACTTATTTGGCCACTAGATGCTAAGAAGTCCTTTAGATCCTTAATTATCAATCTTTTTCAATCCCAAATAAGTGGGTCATATTTAAAAGTTTATAATAATGAAAATTTTCACCACCCATAAATATTGCTCTTTCAAAGCCATGATTAAAACTTAAAGAGAGGGAAAAAAAAAAAGAAAAAAAAAGAGGGAAAACAAAAAGAAAAAAAAACAAAGGGGCTGAGTCAGGGATTGTAAAGAAACAAAATTAGGTATTTGTGAAGTAGGTTCTTGGGCCATTAAAAGTGCCAAACCCTCGAATCTACTGTTTTTGTTTCTTTAGGAAGGGCAATACGGCCGGATATTCATTGCAGCAAGTGATGGCCTTTTGTGATACGTTGCACCGTCTCTGGGACCATTTGGCCCTTTTCTGCTTTTCATGGAAAAATTTCATAGAAATAAAGTTAATAGTTTCTTTACAAAAGCAATTCTAAATAACACCACACTGTTCACGTTCCCCATATAAAAATTTAATATTTTTTTTTTTATGTTATTCATCTCAATTATTATGAAAGAAATTTCATCCTTGTACCTTCCACTCAACAGTGAATGAAATTAACATTCTCTTATTATAAAAATTACGAAATTTATTAATTTTTTTTAATTTATCTTAAAGAGGATTAAATTATTAAATATAACATAATTTTTCCATTCTTAAATATAAGCGAGAAAAAAAAATCAAAAATAATTGTTGTATTACAATAGCAAGTCAATATTTATTGATTTTTAAATTTTAAATTTTTTAATTTTTTTTAGATTTTATAAATAAAAAGTCATATTCATTATTCCAAAAAAATTTATGATTATAAGAAAGTGACAGTTTAGTTATTTGATTTATTTTTATTTTAACTTTAAAAAATTTTATATTATTTTTAATTTTTGTGTAATAAAAAAATCATCTCTGGAAATATTGTAAAAGATTTACCAATTGTTTTAAAACTACTTGTAAATTCCTATGTATCATGCAGCGAAATAAAAATAACATTATGTACATGAAAGTTGACTAAGTGAGGAATTTTTGTTTATACAAAAATTCAAATTTGCAATAGTGCTGATGTGAATTAACTATTAACCATTATAATATAATATTTTGAATATACTATTTCGTAAATTTAAAATAATTGTTTTGGACTCTACTATTATTAATAAAGATATTATCAAATTGAGACTTGATATTTTGTTTCACCACTCGCATCTCAAATAAAAGAAAATAAAAACAAAAACTATGATGTTGCATAATGACCAGTCACATGTTAAAAAAATATATAACCAAATTAAAATTTAGTTGAGTAACAAAGCATAAAGATCTCATAGCGTTAATATTTATTTATGTTATAAAAATGTGTAAAAGTAGAAGTACCAAAATAGAGTAATACTATATAAGATGAACCAGTCACACGAACCAGCTACACGACTGACATGGATGGTGATGTGGCTCGTTCTCTCTCCATACTTCATTTTTAATTTTTTTTTTAAATTAAATGTCACCAAACTCTCTCTCTCTCTCTATCACGTTGCTGGTTGTACGTCGCTCCCCCCTCCTCTCTCTATCACTCTCTCTCCCTCTCATGTCTCTCTCTCGGTTCCCACTCCACCACCTGACCTCCCTCCCGCTGCTCACCCCTCCTCTCTCTCCTGCACCACCGATCCCGACACCGCTTCTTCTCTCTTGCGGCACGAGTGATCGGCAGCCGCTCCACGAAAGCCGTTTCTTTTCTCTCGTCTCTCTCTTTCTCGTGTCTGGTCTCCCCTCTCTCGGTTCCTGGCTCCAGTCTGCCACTCCCCATCTCCTCTTTTCTACACTAGTGATCCTAATCGTCATTTCTTCTCTGTTGTGCTCACGTGCCCGGTAGCTCCTCCCCTCTCGGTTCGCAGCTCTGGTCTGCTGCTCCCCTCTTCCAGCTCGGTTTGGCTCCAGTCTGCCACTTCCCCTCTCCTCTCTCCTGCACCAGTTTCCTCTCTGTTGTGCCCACACGCCTGGCAGCCACTCCCCTCTCGATTCCCAGCTCTGGTCCGCTGCTCCCCTCTCCCAGCTCGGTTCCCAGTTCTGATCCCCAACGATCCTGGCCACCGGTTCCCTCTCTCGATCTGGTGGTATTAAGGTACATAATATTTAACAACCATGAATTTTAAAGGGTCATAATTTTCACAAATCCCATTTTAAGGTTCATAATTTTCAGTAAAAAAAATACGAGTCAATAAATATTATGTGAAATCTTAGGGTTTTACAAAACCCATTTTATGATTTTTTTTAAAATTTTTGGTATAATGTTGTCTGATCTTTTAATGCATTTTTAATCTCTTTTTTTTCTGTGGTAGTTGTTATTTAATTTTGTAACCTGTGGCATCACCTAATTAATATAATACAGCCAAGATTATGAATTAGTCATTTCTTTCAATTAGGTGTGCTCGATATCAATTAGTCAATTCTTTCACAGTCTCTTTTCATCCAAGAATGAGTGAAATTTATTTTAAAATAAATTTTGAAATCAGTAAATAAAATCAAATTATTTATAAATTTATTGTTTGTCTAATTTGTGTTTAGACATATACCTAAAGCAAGAAAATGGAAGAAGTGGTGCTTGGGTATTCAGAGCAAGCAAAAGATAATGTTGAAGTTGGATGTTCAATTCATGAAATACATGCCACAGAAAAACCGGTAGATTTGGATTTAATTAAGAATATTGTGCCAGAGGCCGGTATGATGCTTGATTCTGAAGAAGAAGTTTATAAATTGTATGTCCAGTATGCTCGGCATGAAGGGTTTGGTATCAACAAAAAAAGCACGAGATTAAGTGATGATGGAAAATTGAAATATTACACACTAGCATGTGCAAGAAACGACAAACGAATATCTACTTCAAAAAATTCCTTCAACCCAAGGCTATCCACCAAAGTAAATTGTCCGGCAAAGATTAATGTCATTGTTGGCAATGATGCGCGATTTACCATTTCTAGTGTTAATTTGGAGCATAATCATGCACTTAGTCCACAAAAAACTCATTTTCAAAAGTGCAATAAAAAAATTGATGCATATGTGAAAAGAAGGCTTGAATTAAACGGCCAAGCAGGGATAAGTCTAAGCAAAAATTTCCATTCCCTAGCGGTTGAAAGTGGGGGTTATGAAAATTTAACATACACTGAGAAAGATTGTAGAAATTATATTGCAAAAGCAAGACAGTTAAGGCTTGGGGTTGGAGATGCCACGACACTTGGAAAATATTTCTTTCGCATGCAACAAAGAAACACAAAGTTTTTCCATTTGATTGACATGGATGAGGAAGGTCATTTGAGAAATGTCTTTTGGGCGGATGCGAGGTCTATAGCTGCTTATGAAGCTTTTGGTGATGTAATTTCCTTTGACACAACGTACTTGACGAATAAGTATGACATGCCATTTGCTCCGTTTGTCGGTGTAAATCATCATGGGCGACATGTGCATCGTTTAGAGTGCGGTTTATTGTCAAAGGAAGATACAGAAATATATGTTTGGCTCTTTAAAACTTGGCTGGAGTGTATGTCAGGAAAGGCTCCTAAAGCAATTATTACAGACAAGTTTATGGCTATTCAAGGTGCAGTTGAATTGGTTTTTCCAAATTCCCATCACCCCCTTTGCCTTTGGCATATCATGAAGAAGGTTCCTGAGAAGCGTGGAGGTTTAAATGACTACAAAGCAATCAAGAAGATTTTGAAATGCATCACGTATGAAGCATTGGATATTCATGAGTTTGAAGACACATATTTGAAGATGATGGTGGACTATAACATTGAGAAAAATGAATGGTTGAATTCTCTATTCAAAATTCGTGATCGTTGGGCTCCTATATATGTTAAAGGCATATTTTGGGCTGGAATGTCTGCCACTCAAAGAAGTAAAAGTGTAAATGCATTTTTTGATGGTTATGTTGGTCCAACGACTTCACTTAAGCAGTTTGTTGAGCAATATGATAATGCCTTGAAAAGCAAGATTGAGAAGGAGAACAAAGCTAAGCAAGATTGAGAAGGAGAACAAAGCTGATTTTGCTTCATTTAACTCATGCTTTCCATTGATCACTGACTGCTATTTTGAGAAGCAACTACAAGAAGCATACACAAATGAAAATTTTAAATTGTTTCAAGATGAGTTGCGAGGAATGATATATAGCAATCTAACTTTCAATGGTTCACATGGGGCAGTCTGCTCAATTCAGGTGTCTGACATTGTCAAAGGGAAAGAAGGCGCATTTAGAAAGCAAGTGGTATACAATGTTTACTATAACGAAGAAGAGTATGACATTAAATGCTCTTGTCAGTTGTTCGAGTTCAAGGGGATTATATGTAGGCACATTTGCAAGGTGCTTCTTGAGAAGAATGTGAAAGACATTCCTTGCAGGTATATTTTACTATGATGGAGGAAGGACATCAAACGAATGCACACATATGTACTAATTGTTATGATGACCCACAAACAAGTGAGGAGAAACAACAGTATAATAAATTGTGCTCGCATTTTACTAAAGCCACAGAACTTGGAGCAGAGTCAAATGACAAATACAATTTCTTGATGAAATATGTGGATGGGGCAATTGAGAAGTTGATGGGCAACACAACTTGCACGGAAAAGTTTACACCCATGTCGTTGGAGGTGACTGATGTGCCATACCAAAAATTTTTGAATCCTTTGATGGTGAGGAGTAAGGGTCGTCCACCATTAAAAAGGAAGAAATAAAAAGTTGAAGAAATAATAATCAGAAACAAGAAGAAGGTATTTTTATGTAGTAATCAAAAGTTGAAGGGATTATATGCATTTTTTTCTTTTTGTGTATAACATCCATGTTATTATTGGCAGAAGGCACAAACAAAGGGAGATTTTGCACAAGATGATCATTGCACAGAAGAGAGCGTGGTAATTCCCTTGTAATTGTGATTAATGCCCAAATTACGTATTTCAATCATTTAAATTTTTTAATGATTTGTTGGACTATAATATCTCTCTTAGGTGAATTCAAATTCTATATCGATTAATCTGGATATGCATCATAGTTCTTCTCTAGGTTTTACAAGCCAATGCAATGATCCCTGATTGAGGTGAGTTGTAAGACGTATGTATTTATTTTTGTACAATTCTTTGTGATTATGATTGTTGTTGATAAGAAAAAACTGAGATTTTGTGTTCATGTTTGTGTTCACAGGGTTTTGGGATTGACAATGTGGAAGGAGAAACTCATTACAAGAGCAAATTGATCACAAGGTTTTGGGATGAAAAAATTTGAAGATGATTGTTGTACTTTTGTTATATCTGTTGAATTCTTCTTAATATTAATGATTAGAGTTATTTTGTTGTGGTTTTGAATTTGTGTTAATTTTGTTGGGTGCAATGAGATAGTTGGTGTGCTTTTGTTGGCAATGAAGGTCTTTTAGTTGGTTCTCATGTTCTATATTGCCTTTGAAAACACTTTTATGCTTGAAGGATGATGAGTGGTACAGGTAATGGATATGATGAGTGGTTTTGAATTTGTGTTAATTTTGTTGGGTGCAATGAGATATTTCATTTTCTTCTTAATTTTGTTAGGTGCAATAACATATTTCGTATTCTTCTTAATGTCAATGGATATTGAATTTGTGTTAATTTTGTTGGGTGCAATAAGATATTTCGTATTCTTCTTAATTTTGTTGGGTGCAATGAGATATTTCGTATTCTTCTTAATGTCAATGGATATTGAATTTGTGTTAATTTTGTTGGGTGCAATGAGATGCCAGCAGATTTTGTATCAATCTAATGGCAGTTTATGTATTTCAAGGATGTTCTATATTGCAGTCTGTGTATTTTAGTTTGCTATAATCTAATGAGCAGATTTGTATCATCAGTTGTCACAATATTTTGTCTGTGCATTTTGAAAATATTTATGAAGAGTAGTAAGACTTGGATAACACCTTCACCTTCACATATATTGATACAATAGAACTTAATGATCGCATAACATTCCTAACATATATTTATCAAGGATTATTTTCTTCAGAACCAGCATCAAGAATACCATAAGCACCCATCTTGCTCATTGTATCTTCATGTTTATCAAGGATTATTATCTCTAACTGTCACCTATATTCCAAAACAGAAGATAGCCAAAATAAGTACACAATTTCATTATTGAAAAGAAAAAGGATGACAGGAACTGGAATTTTGAAACCAAACACTGGAATATGAAGGAAGAGCTAGCTAATGTACATACCCAGAATCTCTTGGCAACTCAGTCGTTCATTTGGCTATTTTGCACATGGTTACCAAATCACTTCCAATCGAATTGATCGGAAATTAAAATTGAAAATGAACTTTCTGCTGTGTTATGTTTTGGCAAAGGGCAATTGCTATGAATAAAAATAAATAGGAACATCGATAACACATGGCAACACACAAACATGATGGTCATACATTGACTTCAAGGAAAAGAAATAACTCGTCATGTACTGTGACTTGGATATCTAGGAATCAAATCAAATACCCAACAAATAGACAAGATTAACAGGTAATGCCTCACTAAATTGTAGCATGCATTTTGTTAAGCCCCACAAAATATATCATTTACTTTGAACAATCTATCTTTTCATTTGAGTGAAAATGGATTCACATGGTGGAAACAAGAATGCATATACTGAAATAAAAGCAAAGAATTTATGTTGTTTGATTTCGACAAACACATCTGTGTTCTAATTAAATTATGAAAAGAGAACTCCAACTCTTAATTGATCAATAACATCCAAGATGCATGTTTTCACACAATTACTTAGATAGGACTCAGGTAAGCAAACATTTAACATTTATGTTTAAAAAAAAAAACAGCTTCAGTCCTAGGATCAAAGCAACTTAAGAACCTTAGCGTAAATCCATCAATGTAATTTTCACGATCTAATTGGTTCTAATTCCAAGATGAGGAGTTTAACAATAATACCAAGCGGTTCAATAGATTCACATGAGAAAAAAAAAAGACAAAAAATCACAGCCTTTATTATCAAAATTACTTTCAGAACAAGATCAAAACACCATAATCCACATCATAGAACTATTTTCGCAGAAAGACATGCACTGTAAAATCCTCACGAAAACCAACAAAAAGAAAAATGAAAAGCTTAGTGAAAAATAGCATCAAATGGATCGAAATAGCAAAGGGGAAACACATCAGATGAATCAGACAAAGAATTAATAATCAAAATTCAAAAGGTTGACTCCTTCCGAAATATCCTTTATACTCCAAAAAATACAAAATCCTCTAAGCTTTCATCAAAGTTGACCAGAACTCAAGTTTAACACAAAGTTCAAAAATTTCTACACAATCCAAACATAATGAGAAGAATTAAAAATCAATAAACATAAGAAACTTCAAGAAAAGATAACTTACCTGCTCAGGTTCAGGGTACATCACATCATAAACCCAAGGGCTAGAACTGCAGTCCGGCGTACATCATCACTAACATTCGACACAGCAAAAATTCAGACAATGAACATCATAGGCTCAGATCTTGCCCTCTATTCATTCACATTGATAAATCAAGGGCTACAATTGAAGTTGCCACGCCACCCAATCTCCATACTCTTTTATAAGGCAAATCATCATGGCCACAAGAACATCTAAAAGAGTAATGCTATATAGAGTGAACCAAATACACAAACTAGCCACATCGAAAGGATTCATGCGAATGAAAAAAGAGGCTCAGATTGGAAATTTTCTTCCACCCTTCCTTCTCCCTCTACAACAATAGGAGTAGCGGTTGCCTAGTAGGCCATCCAAGCTACTACGCCATCGTTATAGAGAGATGAGGACATGAGAGGTTTTTTTTAAGGCATCATCATTGCCTCTGTACCTGATTTCAAGGCGAGCCGAGCCTCTCGGACAAGGGCATCAAGAGGGGATCAGCGGACCAGAGCTGGGAACCGAGAGGGGAGCGGTTGCCGGGCGCGTGGGCACAATAGAGAGGAAACGTCAACTAGGATCACTGGTGTAGGAGAGAGGAGAGGAGGAGTGGCAGACTGGAGCCAGGAATCAAGAGAGGGGAGACCAGACACGAGAAAGAGAGAGACGGGAGAGAGGAAATGGCTTTCGTGGAGCGACTTCCGTGGACTCATGCCGCAAGAGAGAAATAGCGGCGCCGGGATTGGTGGTGCAGGAAAGAGAGGAGGGGTGAGCGGCGGGAAGGAGCTCCGGGCTTTGCTCGCCTTGAAATCTGGTATAGAGGGAGCGACGGCGACGGGAGCTGGAAGATGAGAGAACTAGGGTACATAAGAAAGATAAAAGATTTCATTTTGTCTTTCTTTTAATTTTTTTTTAAATGATAAAATTAGACACGTGATAGAGAGAGAACATTATCTTTTAATTTAAAAAAATTAAAAAATGAACTTTGGAGAGAGAACCAGCCACGTCACCAGCCACGTCAGTCGTGTGGCTGATTTGTGTGACTGGTTCGCTCCATATAGCATTACTCTATTAGAAGCTCTTCATTGAAAATTTTCCCTAAACAAATTACTCCCTGATTTTTATATAGTTATTATGGATAACTCTGTAAAATCTCAATTGTCACTATAAATAGCTTCATTTTTTAATTAAAGGATGAAGTGTAAAAAATAAAGAACATTTGTATTAAAAGCTTATTAAAATTTCAAATGTTAATGAACATATTCAAATAATTATATAAATATATTTTTTTTTTAACTCCGAATCATGTACATTATTTGTTGAATTGGTTTATGGGCTAATGTAATGTAAAGATAATTATGGTGCATTTGATATGTAAAAAAATGAGGGACAGCGCAACACAACTTTTTTTATACTTTGTTTGATTTGCAAATAGGGTAGGATTACAACACAAGTAATTGAAAATTTTGTCCCACTAAAATTTTAGTACAAAATTTTAAGTAAGGGACAACACAACTTAAAGACAACTTCCCCCTAATTTAAATAAAAAAATTACAACAATGCCTAGCTCTAATCCAACTACAGCCATAACTCTTGCATCTTCTTCTCACTCCCAGACCATAGCCGTGCACCTCCTTTGCATTCTCCTCACGCCCCACCACAGTCACACCTCCTTCTCTTTCTCCTACATCATGTGCCCCTTTGCTTCAAATCCCTCTCCTCATCCTCTCATCCCTTTTTTTTTTCTTCCCTTCTCAACTTTCTAAGATTTCAAGATTTCTAGGGTTTCTTGGCTTTCTTCGAGATTGATACTGTGATGCTAAGGACCTTCCGTTCGGTGTTGTTTTGTATTTTGTGTTGGGTGTGTGTAGTAGTGTAGTCTAAGTAGTGTGTCTTCATTGTAGAATAGTTATTTATGCATTTTATGCAAAATACAAAACAAAAAATACCCATGAGCAAGTGCATGGCCTCCCGTCGGAAGCATTCTTGGATATTTGGGAGGCACACTGGTACTCACACGGCTGTGTGTGAGGAAGTGTACCATTCCCAGGAGCCACACGAGTATTCACAGGCCTATGTGGATGCCCTTGTGTCTTTCTTGTGTTTGCAGTACTGTAGCAAAAGTAATGTAGCTAGAAGGTCACACGAGGTGACACACAACCGTGTGAAACTGGCACATGCCTGTGTGGATGTGATTCACGTCCATGTGTGCCCTTGTGTCTTCTGGGAGTTGGCAGTATTGTAGAAAAGGTATCGTAACAATCGACAGAAAGGCACAAGGCAGTGTGGAAATGACACATGCTCGTGTAAGGCTTTCCAGGATGTGGAGGAGAGGGTATTTTCATCATTTTTGCACCCCAAATCCTTTTATTCTCCCCTTCCTTGCTTCCTTCTCATTCATTTGCTTCCTTCCTTGAATGAGAGATTCCTTTGGAGTCCTTCCATCCTCCTCTTAGAATTGGTAGATCTTCCATCCCCCTCTTATCCATTTGAAACCAAGAAGGTATGGTGTTTCCCTTTTTTTCGATTCTTTCCTTGTTTTACTCCATGTTCAACGTCTTTGGTAGAATGAAACTAGAGCTTTGATTGATGAGCATGAGGAGCTTGATTGTTGCTCTATTCTTGTTTGTGAGAGGCTAAGATTATTGATACAAGCTAGATCCTTCCATTTCCTCCCTCTATTTGTATTTCATTTCTTGAATGCTAGATCTATTGTAATTGTTGAAATCGATGAGCTTTGTAATTGCCCATTCTTGTTTGTTGGATGATAAGAGCTTGAGTGGAGAGTGTGTATTTCTTTTGCTTCAATCTTGATAGGTTCATGGACATCTATTGTGTTTGAAATTGGTAACTGAAGCATTACTGTAGCACTGATGAACTTACCTTGTTTCTCTTATTTCCTTACTTTAGAATGGATTTGATCTCCATAGAAATTCCTTGGAATCCATTGAACTCAATTTTGAGTCAACCGGAGCCTCTATTAGAGTTACATTGCATATAGGTTTAGGGTTTTATGCATCCCTTCTTCTTGTTTTCCTTGTTGCTCATTCTTCTTGTTGGTTGGGTTTTGTTATGTATGTGTGTTTTGGTTAGGTGGTGAAAGATCGGCTTGAGGAAAGGAGCCGACGGAGGAGTAGTGTCATTTGGAGAAAACTAGTCACTTAAGTTTGTGAGTGGGTAAAGTTAAATGCAAAATTCTATTAGGATTTTCTAATACTTTCAATTATTTGATGAAACTGTTTCATGACCTTATTATATATTAATCCGATGTTTTGGTTAATTGGAAATTATTTACTTTGCTATTGACTTATATATGAAATTCTAGACATTAGACTGAAACATTTATATATGATTCTACTTGCATTCATGGACGGAATTGGTTTGTGAAACCTCTTTGTTCACAAAATTGTGCTTTTGGCATTTATGGATATGAAAATGATTTTTATTTATGGAATGCAAATGTTTTTCCTAAATGTGGATATTGTGTTATGTTTGAACTTGAATGTATTATTTGGACACCCCCAGGTCTTGAACATATACACGAAAGTGTTGGACTATGGTCGTGATGTTCTGACGGATTTTGGTTGTGATGGTGATGAGGTTCTTTTACCCACTACTGTAGTAGCTGATCCTTACGGTCTAGCCTTGAGAGGCGGTATGATGAACCCTGTTCATATTTGGTACCCTGTTCGGGTGCCATGTAGAAGTCCCAAAGGGGCAATACACCAAGAATCCGGGGTCACCACACTGGGTCTCAGTGGGCCAATGTCAAGAGTATGAAAACTTTGATGGCTCTCAACTTAGTGGCAACGACGGCTAATGTCAAAGAAGTTTTCAGACTATAGTTTTGAGAACGACTTTACATTTCAATTCTTGCAAAACCATGATTTTTTGAATTTGATCTTTAAATTGTGAACTTTTGATATGTCTTTAAATACCCCTTTTTGAAAGATGGTTTTATTGATGACTTTTGAGGTTGATTTGGATATAATTTCATTTGTATCACCGTACTATGTCAAAAGTTTCCTTGTGAACCTTGAAGTTTTTATGAATTTCTGCAATGCCAGAATATATATTATTAATGATTTTATGACAAGGTTCATCATGACCTCTTTTTAAGTTTTTTTTTAAGCCAAAATTGTTGTTGATAAATATTGGAAGTTTTATTTGATCAAATTGATTCTTATGCTTGTTATGGAGCCTATATATATATGTATATGTTGATATGTTTATATATGCTGAAATGTTTTGAAGTTATATGTATACTTGTAAAAGCTTATTTATTTGGATTTAAATGTTATGGTTTTATATCCTTTTAGAATTATCCTAATCCACTCACTGAGTGACTTTAGTTACTCACCTCTTAATAAGTGCTCATTTACACATGTTTTCATTTACTATTTTGGAGCACTTAACTTGTTCTCGAGATGTTATTTTATCATTTTGATGTTTATTTTGTTTCTTCTTGTTTGTAGGTTATGTTTGATCATCATGGCCAAAAAGGTGTGAAACCATTGTGAGATAATCCTAAAAGCACCCAGATTGTAAATCAACAATGTTCATGTAGAAAATGAAGAAATCTCTCAAGAAAGGGCACAAAAATTTGGCACAGCTTGTGCGGATTAACATAGGCTATGTGGATTTCAGTTTTTGTATTGATTTTGGGTTGGTGACGGTACAACCTATGCTGAAACCCAATTTTGATTATTATATAAGCCCTAAACTCGATTGTAGAAAAAGTTTTGGAGGGTTTCGGCCACCACCTTTACCATTGGAGTTGAGAAGACAAATCTTTCGAAGGTTTTGGTGGATTTTGGTGAGGAGAAGCTTATAGATCTTGGTGGAGTCATTGGAGAAGCGATTCAAGGCGACAAATCTTGGTTTCTCAATCAAGCTTAGAGGGTTCTACATTTCATTATGGAGTTTGAGGGAGTGTTTGGAATGATGTATTTCTTTGTTTTAGCCATCTTTATTTGTTGTTTGTTTATGCTTAATATGAGTGGCTAAGCTTCCCTTGGGTTTCCAGATTGAGGAACCCTAGGATGAACCTTGTTTGTAAACTTTGATATTTCGGTTCTAATAGAGGTTTGATTATTGTGTTTTGTCTATGTATGTTTAATGCTTGGATTCTAATAGCGAAAGCTTGAATTCATGATTTGATTTTCATGCTTGTGATTGAGAAATCCATGTGATTAGATACTCGTAGACAAAAGGGGATTGAAGGTGTATCAAGAGATTGAGCATTTTCCTCCTCATATCATAGGGTTAATCATTGGTTAGAAGCTGGGTGCTCACCCTTGGTGAGAAATTCCTTGATCTTAATGCTTTCATGTTAGATTAGGGTTAGAGAGAGATCTCACCCAGAATCTTCTTGATTTAGACACTAATAGCTTCGAGAGAAGTATTGGTGTGCTATAGAATTTCCACTGCTTAATTTAACCTCGATTTAGATCCAAAGTTAAGGTTTGCATCTTGAGAATTCTTGGGGGGAATCAATTCCGAGACCCTCTTCGTCTATTGAGTACCTCCAACCCTCACCATTCTAGTTCATTGGTTTTATTTTCTGAATTTGTTATTTTAGAATCTTAATCCAAAACCCTTTTCACTCATAGACTAGATTATAGGAAATTAGTTGGTTCTAGTATTCGCATTCCTCATGGGATTGGCATCTTTCATTTTACACACATTTTTATTACTTGTATGGCTTGTGCATTACAGTAGACAACTGTCACATGTATCGAGCAAAGTGTGTCACCTCTCTCCCCTCTTTCTAGGCTATAGTGTTTAGAGGAGTCATGGCGAGGCAAAGTACTTGGCAACTGCTAATTTTGTCCTCCTTCTTTTTAAATGTGTTGTATGTCTCTTTTTTTTTTTCCTATTAGCATGGTTGCATTACATAAGGAACAAGGATCCACTAGTGTCCTTGAATCTACAAACTTGTATTCCTTGCATATTTACCTTTTTTGAAACTTGAGTTGTATTTTATGATTTGTATGCCTTTTTGAAACTCCATTGACAAGTTGTATGAAAATCTTGCTTTCTTGTGCTATTATTGAATTCCATACTTGTATACTTCTTTACGTGTGATTCGTGTTCAGTTTTGTATATGTACAGGAATTTGTAAGCCTCGCAGTGATTTCGAGGGTTGGATGGTGTCTATCCTTCATCAGGATTGTCTCGACGGTTGTCGCATTTCTGTCCTGTGGGACGGGGCATGACAAATACCAGTTGAGGGGTCGTGCACGTGGAGTTAGTTATCTATAGAGATTAACATGAATATTACTGATGCTATTGTTTATATAAAAATTTTGCATATACTAATTCAAATCAAATTAAAATTAAAATTTAAAAAAAAAAAAAAAACACATGTGACCCAATCATAATCAAATTAGGACAACATGTGGATAAAATAAATAAATTTCATAATATTTGAATATATTCAAGATCACCAAAGAATACATATCTTGAGGTGATCTAAATATTACAAATTCCAAGATCAGCCAAGAGCACCGATCTCGAGGCGATCCAAAATACTCAAATATCAAGATTAGCCAAGAGCACCGATCTCGAGGCGATCTAAATATTCAAATATCAAAATATATCAAGAATAAGCCAAGAGCGCCGATCTCGAGGCGATCCAAAATACTCAAATATCAAGATCTCCCGAGAGCATAGATCTCGAGACGATCTAAAAATATTCAAATCTCCGGATCAGCTAGAGCACCGATCTCGAACCAATCCAAAATATACAAAATATCCAAATATTAAGATTAGCTGAGAGCACAGATCTCAAAGCAATCTAAAATAGTCAAAATCCCAAGATCAGTCGAGAGCACAGATCTCGGGAGCGATCTAAATATATTCAAATATCCGGATCGACCCAAGAACACCGATCTCGAGGCGATCCAAAAATATGCAAATATCAAGATCTGCCCGAGAGCACCGATCTCGAGGGACGATCTAAATATTCAAATCTCCGGATAAGCTAAGAGCACCCGATCTCGAGGCGATCCAAAATATGCAAAGATCAAGATCGCCGAGGAGCACCCGATCTCGAGGCGATCTAAATATTTAAATCTCCGGATAAGCCAAGAGCACCGATCTCGAGGGCGATCCAAAAATACTCAAATATCAAGATCTCCCGAGCACGGATCTCGGGGCGATCTAAATATTCAAATCTTTAGATAAACCGAGAGCACTCGATCTCGAGGCGATCTAAATCTCAAAATACAAATCACGAGACAAACATATATATATATATATAATAAATATAATAAATTAAAATAAGAAAAAAATAAATTAAATTAAATTAAATATATATATATATATATATTATATATATAATTATTAATAATATATATATAAATAAAATTATTTTATTTTTAAAATGGCGAGATAAAAAGATAAAAACAAAACAAATCAAATAAATCAAATATATATAATAAAAATAAACCAAATTAGATAAATATATATATATATATATATATATATATATATATATATATATATATATATATAAAATCTGATAGTATATATATATATATATATATATAAATCGGATAAAACAATAAAATAATAATAATTGTAAAATAATAAAATACAATGAAACAATAAAATCGGATATATATATGTATATATATAATAAAAAAAAATCAAATCAGATAAATAATGATGATAATAATAAAAATAGTAACGATAATAATATCAATCAAATCTAATAATAATAATAATAATATCAAACAAAAAAAATATATGAATATAAAAATTAAAAAAAAATGAAAATAATAATAAATATAACAATAAAAATAAAAATAAATAATAATACACATATACATACATATATATATATATATATATATATATATATATATATATATATATATATATAATAAAATTTCGAAATCAAATATATATATTTATATATCTGCTTTGGTCGTGACGTGGTCATGGGACTGAGAAAGATCGCCGTCACCAATCGTGATAATCGCTTCCCACGGTCGTCCACGACGAGGGCCACGATCAAAGAAAAAGCGCCTCACGACCTTCACAACCGACACGGACTGGTCTTTATAAAAGGACGGAGAGAAAGACCAAGAAAGGGAGGAGGATTTTGGTCTCCTCTCGGTGAAGCATATACCTATATAAAAAAGAAAAGAAGACTGGAGGGAAAAATTTTGAAAGGACCGGGGGCTTTCTCGATAGAAGAAGAAGAAGAAAGGAAAAGAAAGGAGAGGAGGACGAGCGGTTCAAGACACCAGGGAGAAACTAAAAAAAGCAAAAGGAGACGGAGGAGAAGAAAAGTGAAACCAAAAAGCAAAGATAAACAGAGGAAACGACAAAAGAAAGAAGATAAAAAGAAGAGGACGTCGACCGAACTCTAGAAAGAAGAGGATTCGGGGGTTCTCTCGTCCCAAACATATACTCAAGGAGAAGAGAGAACAAGACCCAGCAAAAGAAGAAGAAAAAGACCCGAGAAGACAAGGCCCGCCACGTCACGCTTCCGGAGCTCGTCGTCATGGATCCCTCCAAGTTCATCGATGGCGACACCACCCTCTTCCTCCCCGACACCGCTTTGTTGTCATCAAGCGAAAGTCCGGACCACACGCATACGATCTCCCATCGGAGGAATGATTGGAACAACGCTACAAAAGGAAATGCGATCGGACGGGCCGTAGACGGAGGAGAAAAAGAACGGACAAAGGAGGACCCGAGTGAGGGAAGAAGATGAAGAAAAAGAAGAAAGTTCTCATCCTTTCCCTATCTCTCTCCCTACCAAACTTATATAGATATATATAAAGAAAGAAAGATTGTTGCCCGCTATCGCCGTTGTCCATTATCATTGTTGCTCGATGTCGCGTCACCCAATCACCGTAAATGGACGAATTAAGAAGCGAGGTTAAGCCCTCCACGATTGATCGTTGGTAGTGACGAGCCAAAGATTAGAGCAAGGAGGATGAAAGTGCTTCACCGGAAGGCCATCATGTTGCTGGGTCGTTGATAAGCGACTCGATCATTATCGCGAGTCACGCCCGACTCCCAAAACCGGGCTCATGACGGATCGGGTCGCATCCAACGGGCCGGGCCCCACTGGTGCAAGGCCTCAGATTTGCCTTGGTCAAAGTCAACCCTAACAAGCAGAACAGGAAACAATAAAAAAATGGTGCGAAATACAACACGAGACTCGGGATACGAGAATCCAAGGTATAAATACGTGTTAAAAATTTACAAGAAAATGACAACCCTAATGGATCCATCCTAGCTCTGGCTGATCAACAAGGTCTTAAGCACAACCTAAAAAGTCGAGTACACGAAAAGATAGAAGAAGAGAGTCGAGTAACTCGGTTTACATTTCGATGAGTGGAAAGCAAAAACACGAGAAAACTCAAAATACCCAGTAGAATCACGGAAATTGGTTAACGAAACATTCCCAAACATAATACTTTCCATACAGAATGGCAAAATAGCAGAATAAAAGCGGAACGGAAATACAGAGAATGCTCAGAAATGCCGAAAATACGCAAAACAGACATGTACATGTCACGACTAATAACGAAATCAACGACGAGATGTGGATCTTGATCTGTGAAGTCGGAGCAGAGCGAAACAGAATATCAACAGTAGTAGCGGATCTTCGACCGCGATCGGGGTAGCGCTACTCTGAAAAACATGTGCACATGGCTGGGACTTACTCCTCCCTAGCTGGGCGAGCCAGAAATGGAGATGTACTAAAACCGCAGAGATACAGAATACAGACAGAGGAAATACCGAATAATTAATGCAAGAACAAAATAAACAAATAAATAATCATATACCAAAACGCAGAGTATTCATGAATTTCCCAGATACTCACACGAACAGAAATACAGAACTTCAGAATCCCACATTAGAGAAAATAACTGAAGAAACAGAAATTATGCACAAAATTTACCAAATGAATAAATCATCAAATAAGAACCAAACACCCTGGGAATTACACCCTTAAGGTCTCGGCATAATATCACTTCTAACCTGTTCCACTTCACAACACATAACTCCAAGATCATACTAACAATTGCAAAGATATTTTGCCGAATGAAACTCGGGACCATACTGAACATTTTCCTTGTTAAATGCTTCCCAAAGTTTTGTCCCCAGAAGTGAGAAAAATCAAGCTAAACCTTAAGATTCCCTGTAGTACATCATATTGCACAAGTCTTTAATAAATCAAAACTTCTAATCTATAAATCCAATCCACACCCTTAGTATTCCCCATCATTTCGATTTTATCAATAATGTATCTTATCATAATTGCTCATCTAAAACAAGTTATCATTTCAAAGGCATGAACCTAGTTTTCCCTTCCAATATTAAAACAACCCTTGAACATCAACCAACATAAGCTATATAAAGCAATTACCCCAATTTTGAATTAACATTAGGTCAAGGTCACCTCTAATATCCAAGATACAATAACACCCAAGCAACTCACCAACTTTTCAATTTTTTACCGGCCATAATTGTCATGTCATCTCACCCTAAAATGTCTTCAATCCTAGCTTCGTACCACCCCATTCCTCTAGATTCAAAAGCAACTCACATTATTTTTTTCATTCTTGAACATTCATGCTTTAGTTCTCATCACATAAGTTTTTATCAAAATCTTACATTCTATTATGAGCATACATCTCTCCCCTTTCTCTAACTCCTTCAGTATCATCCCGACATATCATCAAAGCATTTCCAATCTCTTCCCAAACCCATGCAAAAAGAATTACATAAACATAACTCCCCTCACATAAACAAATTTCCCTTGCCAACATTACATATACTTATAATCTATAATGTAAAATGTCCATCTTCTCATAATTCTTTCATTCTAGTATTTTAACACAAACCATGATATGTATAAAAACACATTCCTTATTTCTTGATTCCTAACCAAATTCCACAAGATATACATATTATCACCCACACATGAGATCAATCAAATGCATTTAAGAATTTCAACTCATCTTTAGTAACAAACAAGGGATCCACATTTATTATTCCTAAGGAGTGCTCATACAAACTAACAACTAAGTTCATCAATACCATTGAAGCCATTACTAAAATTAAATCACACAATTCTCACAATTATGTCCCCAAATATTTTGTATTCAACACTAGGAGGCAATTAGTCAAACACCTTATGTGCATCACCTAAAATTCCATTCCATGGACTCTAGCATAACTCAAAAATATGATTTCTTTTATACACCAATCTACACTTGCATAATTCACCATAAATATAACTCCCAAGGCCTTACATTGTCATGGACCCAATTAACAACAAGTATGATATTTTTAGCAAAACCATGCCAAGTTCCAATCAACATCATGCCAAAAACAACACCCAAACATGCAAATAATTTACAAGAACTAAAAATAAATCAAGAATGATTCGGTTAAGTCCCCACTCACTTACCATCTTCTCTTCTCATCCTCTCTACTCCTATTAATCTAAGGGAACAAGAAAGGAAACAAGAAGGACACAAATTCTAAGTTTAATCTAAGGTTATGAACAAGAATACAAAATGAAAATTAAAAGAAACAAATTAATTACTTACCTACCTTTAACCATCAAAAGTAAGAAGAGGAGAAGCAAATGGTTAGGGTTTCCAACAAGAATGAATGGAAAATGGAAGAGAGAGGCTGAAACTTTTAGAAGGGAAGAAAAGTATTTTTCGACTGCTACAGTACCCGTGCTACAGTGTTGGGCTTTATAAATGTTGCTACAGTAACGGCTGGGTTATAACAGTACGTCCGGAGGAGGCATGCCGATTCTGATGGTACAACCAGCTCTCGCCAGACGTGGAACGCCGGTCGTTCACCGCGATGAGGATATCATCATCGTCCGTGCTCATGTATGATTCGGCAGTAGATAGACAACGATCGAGCAGCTGCTCTCTGGTCGAACCAACAACGTAATTAAGAATCAATAGAACTCTATACTAAAGTGGATCTTATCCAATTCTGCGGTCACCCACGCTAATTCTAACATGGATTAACGTTTGCTGTTCTATTTACGAATGCGAATAGGCTTATCTTATGCTTTGCATCTGATGAATATATTATTGTTAAGATTATAGATGAATGTGTGAAGATGGATCAAACTTTCGTTTCAAAGATCGTGAGAAGAAACCTGGTGTTTGTGATGGCGGATGAACAAGCAGAGGCAAGAGTTAAAATACTGTACAAACCTGTTAGACTATGAATGAAGAGATCTTAGCGCTTAGATTTGCGACCAAGAAAGAAAGTAATGAAGCAGCACCAAAAGCTGAGCATATTCAAGAAGGTGATTCTGAGATTAGATCTCTCAAGACAACTGCTAATATATATATATATATATATATGAAATCATAGAAGAGGTGATTTTCAAGAATATTTGCATGCTAATGATGTACCTGGGGAATGAACAGGTCGGCATCAAGATGACGACGTTCAAGAAGCGACATTCAAAGACTGACAATGGGGAGAGGAACCAGTTGGTAATATATATATATATATATATATATATATATATATTCTCATGCATGAGTCCTATATTATAAAAGAATACATATATATATATATATATATATATATATAATCACATGCAAGCTAGTTTTTCCAACATAAATTCATGCGTCTTTGACCTGAGACGCAAAATGCATAAATGATAAGGAGACATGTCATGATATGTATTCATGTGATTCATTTCCTGAGCTATATATTCATGATGGCCCACTTGTATTATCCCATGTGCAAAACAATCAATGCCCTTTATTTTTGTCATATCCTGGTGTATGTATGCATCTCACTATCTATGTAACTGATAACCTTGCATATATATGTGCGCTGGATAATAATGTTTGAGGGTACAACATTATGGATGTTACTAGATACTAGTAAAAGAATTATGGGGCTGAGATGTTGATATTAATATATATATATATATATATATATACCCTAACAAGCTGGTGGAATCAAATATGCAAGAATCAAAGCATTTACAAAAATACCTGCTTCTCCATATTTTATATAAATCATTGCTTAAGTCAATATCCGATTAATGGTTAAAGAAATGCATGGCAAATTCGAAGAGTGATTAGCAATGACAATTGCTTTTATTTTAGAAATTCGTTGAGTATTTCTTCCAAAAAATTTATGGAGATATTTGATGCGGAGGATAAGATTGAAATATTTAAAATAAAAAAAAATTAAAAAAAAAATAAATAATAATAAATAAGTGGGTCCCACCATGAGAGAAATATGCATAGAAATGAATCATGTATACATGCATACTTACGTGCATGTTATATAAATAAAATAAATAAATAAAATAAAATAAAATAAATGAGCCCACCTAACTGACACATGGGATTATATGTATAAACATTCCAAGAGCAACATACTATATTAAAGGAGAATGGATGCACATAGTATGCTGCTACCAATGATGATGATGATGCTATCAATGATGATACTGATGCTAAACATGATGATGATGATGTTAGTGATGATGCTGATGATGATGCTACCAATGATGACCTTGGAGATAATGATAATGATGGTGATTATGCATGGAGTTTAAATAAAAATGGGAAGTGTGCATGGTGACCTGTGAATAGAGTTTGTTTCAAAATAAAATTTATGAAAGGCCCATCGAATGATCATGCAAGCTATATTAAAATAATGTTCTCCTAACTATATATGTTGATATACCAGTATTAATCTAAAAGTGACAAAGTTGAAGGGTAATCAAGCAAATTTAGGCATTTTATTACAACAAATTGCCTTCATTGCCTAGCTGCCTCGAACTTAAACTAGGTTGCTTGATGATGAAATCTGGACCCTGATCAAACCTTTAAATGATATTTCATTCATTCACTCTGCCTCGAACTAAAACCATGTTTGCTTGATGATGAAAATATGGACCCTTGATCAAACTTTTTAGATGATATCTCACTCATTGCCTAGTTGCCCTCGAACTTAAACTATATTGCTTGATGATTAAATCTGGACTCTTGATCAAATCTTTTAAATGATATCCCATTCATTGCTCTAATTGCTTCGAACTTAAGACAATGTTTCTTGATGATGAAATCTCAGCCCTCCGATCAAATTTGAATCGTTTATCATGCCTTGTGAACTTAAAACAATGTTTCTTGATGATGAAATCTCAGCCCTCCGATCAAATTTGAATCGTTTATCATGCCTCGAACTTACGACATGTTGTTTGATGATGAAATCTCACCCTTTTAATCCTATCCCTTGATCCAAACTATTCATCATATTACCCTCAAATCTAAATAAATTATATGCTCCTCATATTTATCTGTCCAATCCCTTTGGATAAATAAACCACACTGAAAATATTCAATAATGAGATATATATATTTCAATAAGGCAACAAGGCATGTAATGTGGTGATGAGATACACGCAATGGTTATGCTCATATATAACATATATATGGATATACATCAAATCTCAAGACATCCAAGCCATGACTCCAAAGAGTTTTATAGCCAAGACTCAAGAAAAGCTTCACACAAGATAATAGCCAAAAGTTTTTGCTAAATACAAAAATCGCTCACTGATTCACAACATCAGTTAATCTGTAACGTTAAATATAAATCAAATTCAAAAATAAAAATAAAAAAATAAAAATGTGTAAAATGTTCGAGACACAAGTTCGATCATAGATGCATAAGTCAAGATGATTCCAAATTCCTTGTATTTCAATGAAAATCCGTGAATTCATATTTATTGAAATAAATGAAATTGATTATCACAACTCGCTTTCCCTTTTTCACACTTATTTCTTAATCGGAGGTTCCTCGCGATTATATCCAGGTGAATTAACATTGACGGCTCGCCTCCCTAACGGAAGTCATGAACCCATAATCTCTCGAAGTCATAAAAATTAAATTTGATTTGTGATCCATTTATTTTAACCGATCTAACCCTAATCAAAGGCCGGGTGAGAAAAAAGGAGTCCACAGCTATTACTTACACTTTTTCTTTATAAAAATTTACTAATCAGCCAAAAAAACATTTCTAACCCCATAAGCTGGGTTTAACCCCTCTAACTGGGTTTAATCCATAAAGTTTATTGTAAGTTTTTGTTACTATACATTCCTAATTATTATTATAAATTATTACATATTATTTTACATTACCGCTAATTATGCATTGTTTCCATTAAGTATAATCTATTCCTCTTTAGAATTATTACTCCTTCTTCCTCCTCATTTGCCTTTTCTAATCAACCAAAAAAATATTATAATAATCAATTAACATGTATTATAGTTTATTTACCCTTATAATAATCAATTGCCACTAAGTATTTTACGCTATCGCTTAGTCCTTCATGTTTTAGTTTATTATTTGACTTTCTCATTTACAATGCTACATCTTATTATTATAGGTCCATATTTTATTTATTGTAAATTCCTACTTATTATTCTCAATTCATGCTTATTATTGTATGTTTATGGGTATTATTATAAGCTAGTACTTATTATTTGTGTGTGTATGGAAAATATTTTAAATGACACTAACAAAATTCTATTTCGTTTTAAGTCGGCATGTCAACGAAATTTATGATATATATATATTTTTTGGTAAATATTTAGTAATTAATATATTTTAATAATTAAAACATAATTATGATAGTCTAGGAGTGGTTCACTGAAAAAAGTTAAGAAAGCCATAAAGTACTAAAAATTTACATGTTGACTTACAAAAAGTCTAATCAACTTCAATTCATCAATTATTCAAATTTTACAAGCTACCAAGATGACAAAAAATCTACTGCTGGATTTGTGTTTATAATGGCGGGATTAGCTATTTCTTAGAAGAGTGCTAAAACGACTACACTATGGAAGTAAAGTATGTTGTTTATTATGGTACTACTTGTCACATTATATGATTAAAAAACTTAATTTTTACCTGTCATAACATTGGGAGGATTTTTAGGCCATTTGTGATATACTGCGATAATATTACTGCTATGCACTTCTCTCAAAACAACTGAAGTTTCACTTGAAGCATTTTAATATTACGTACCTATTTGTTCGAGAGAAAATTTAAGAATTTTATACTCATATTGATCATACTAGGGCAAAACACATGTTAGAGGGCCACTGACCAAAGATTTAATTGTTTGTGTATTTGGATTCTGAGATATATATTTGTTGGCATGTATATTACTATTATCGTTTCTCTTGTTGCATCATCGTGTGCTTAGATCCATTGTTATACATTGTATATCTTTCTTAATTTTATATGCAATTTAATATCCATTATTGTTATTTTATATAAAGTATTAGCTTATTAACTTGTATGATATTTTATCCCATCGGATATAATTTTTTTTTTAATTTATTGGTTTATATGTGTTTCGGTCATGATTAATATTCCAAATTATAATATTTTAATACTATTCCAACTAATGCATATATATTGAATCATGACATAAATAACTCATCATAAATTTGGTTATTTATAGAATGTCATTGCGAGGTCTCTCTTCTCTACTATTAATTGGCACATCTTCATTTCCCTGTATATGGCAGAGTTTTTTATTTTCTGGTGTTAAGAAAAAAATTATTTAACTTTTATAATCTTCTATGGTTGTTGATCATAGATTTCAACATCAATCCTTTATCAATCCTTCATTTGTGCCATGAATGCGAGTTTAAATAATTCCATGTGTTTTATTTAGGATCATGCTCAGTGTCTCTATCTATGATTTTTGAAGATATCTTTTTATCAATTTCCACTATTCTTATCTCAATAAATTATAGGATACTTGTTGCTTGAAACCAATAAAGAATGAATGGCATGTAACAATCTAAAGCGATACTTCTCCTTAATTTACAACCATCACTTTAAAGTACATCCTCTTGAACTTTTATGAGATATTATTGATTGCATCATTATCCGCGTGAAGTGACAAGATGGCATATTTTCAATGGCTAATGTACCCTAGATTTTGTTGTAGGGTAATATAATATACCAATATACAACTTAGAATTGGATCTCTAATTTTTTTTTTTTAAATCATATATGTATAATATATATCATGTAGAGCAAATGATAAGTCATAAGCACATGCATGAGGGCCAAGTGGGGCTTCAACTTTATCACTGATAGACTTTTTGAACAAAAAAACGACAAGCTACTTTATGTTCTTTAATGTGGAGGAAAAGAAAAATCCCTCGTTTCTTGAGTACAAAGAGAAAAAATGTATTAACTAATACATCCAAAAAATTATTATGTACGTATATTATGAAATATTTGAATTTAAATTTGAAACAAAAATTAAAAATTAAAATATGAAGTTATCTTATCCTTTCAATATTCATTTTAGATCTTTGTTTTTACTATAACCAAATGAATAGGTTTTGCTCTATTTAAATTGTACAATTATCCAAAAATATAGTTGAAGCAAATGAGGATATTTTATTTATGTCTAATTATATAGAATTTTTTTTTATAAATACAACAAGCACGGTGAAAGACATCCAATTTGTGTCTTCACAAGTTTACATTTATAATCGGATATTTGTTATTATTATTGTATATAATCGGACTTTGACTAATATTGCTGGCTATAAAACCTTTGGCGAGGAAATATTTTAAACATATATGTATATATATATATATATATATATATTTGGAAAAACAAAGATATTTATCCTCAAAAGCAACCTTCAACGAGCTGCCATGATTAATTAATTCATTAGATCAAATCAATGGCTGCTTCAAGTTTGAGGTGCTCAACTTCGTTGACCTTTCCAACAAATATTGTGGCAATTATTGGTGAGAGCATCATGTATTATTATTACTATTACTATTATTATACATTATTGTTACGACCACTGTCTGATTAATAATTTAATAGAATGCAAAAAAAAAAAAATTCAGAATTATTTTGTCTGTGAGTTTTTTACAAATGCTCTTATGTCATTGGGGAAAAAATACAAAAGAAAGAGAAGTGATAGAATAATGGTTAACGGTCCCTAATTACATTTTCGATCACATATTTATGGATAATAAATGATACGTTGAATACTTTTTTAATTAATTTATGATGATTTAATCACTTTATATTCGTCATACAAAAGATTAAGTTAGGAATTATATCAACATCAATATGAAACTTTTGCTTTTATGAAACACACTAACAATTGAGATAGCTTTATAAAGATTGACAACTTGTTAACTCAAATAAAGTAATTTTAAAAACATTGCATAATAAAACTGAAGGTTTATAATTTGTTAAAAGGTGATAATAAAGATTATGGAATTGCATTAAAGATTAAAAAAAAAATTAAAAAGCATGACAAATCATTTATATGTTGAAATGGTGAAAGGTAAACAAAAGATATTATTATTAATTAATTTTAGTTTAAAATACATAAAAATTATACAATCAATCTCCACCAAAATGATAATTCACATTTAAAAAAGAATAATATATGATTTACCATAATTAGAAGATGGTAGTAATTATAAATATGTTCTTAAAAATGGCAACGAGTTCGATAAAGTCACCAAAAGGCATTTCACTCTCTGTTGGCTTTTTCCTTGAGGACATTTTGTAGCTTCCTGATTTTTCCCGCTTGCCATGGCATGTGGGGGCAAACCCTATGCCACTCATCCTAAGCCAGGCCTTGCAGCTTCCCCGTCGTCTTCTTTTCCACACCATTCCTAGGCTAATGTTGCTTGTTCCAAGTAAATGCATGCTAAGGAGTCTCCAGGTGTCCAGGGGGTTACTCTGGAGAAAATGAAGACTTCCATCACGGACTTCTTCGGGATCGATGATGAAGCTAGATTTCATGCTGAGTGTCAGTTCTCTAATGCTTTATATGGCAAGTTCCTGGGTCGAGCTCCTTCTCTGGACGTGGTTAAAACAACACTTCTGGACAAATGGAAAGATTGGGGTGAAGTTTCTATCGCTAATCTTCCAAATGGGTATTTTCTCATTCAATGTAGCACTTAGACCGCCATGCAAAATATCATTTTCCAAGGTCCTTGGATCGTAAATGGAATGGTTCTTCAACTTTCGCCCTAGCATGCCTTCTTCCAACCAGTCTCTACTCGCTTATCTTCTGCTGCTACATGGATCAAGTTACACCACCTCCCAGTCGAGCTCTGGAATGGAAATATACTGGAGGGTTTAGTTGGTAACTGTTCAAGATCGTCTGTGTAAGTTCGGTCACCAAAAAGATACACAGTTGTTAGAGAAAAAGAACTGGAGCTCAAAGGTTTTCAAAATCTCGCTCAAAAAGTATTTTGCTGAGATTCTTTCTTTTTAAAAACATTTCAAAACATTACATCATGATGTTTTAAAGTTCCAACATATTTCATCCAATAGGATAATCTAGTACCAGAAGTTAACATAATAAATGCTTTAACAGTACGATGAAGATCCTTGTTTCATGCGTCTATTGGCTGCTTTGGCGGTGGAACATTAATGGCTGTCTTCTGGTTGAGTGGAGCTCCTTTAATTTCTTTGGTCTGTTGACAAGTCAACAACTTCAACATATCTTCAACTCCCAGTTTCTCTCCCATTGACCAGTCAACAACACCTGATTTTTCTTCAAGCATCTTACAACACCCTTCCTTGCTTGAAACTTCTCCAACTCCCCAGCGAGTACATTGATATCGATGCTTCCTCACCGACAAAGACTTTGTGAGAATATCACCTTACGTTCTTCCGACCTGCAATATCTCAAAACAATCGAACCATCCGCCACCAAGCCACGAATAAAGTGAAAACGAATGTCTATATGTTTAGTTCTTCCATGGTGTGCAGGGTTGTTGGCTATCTCAATAGCAGATTTATTATCACACCAGACTTCAATAGGTTCATTGTTCTTCATTCCACAGTCTTCCAACACTCTCTTTAACCAAATACCTTGGCAAGCTGCAGCAGTAACGGCGATGTATTCGGCTTCGGTTGTAGAGAGAGCAGTTACATCTTGTTTCTTTGAGTTCCATGAAATAGCTCCTGATCCTAGATCAAAGATCATCCCTGAAGTGCTCCGTCTATCTTCAACTGAACCTCCCCAATCGCTGTCACTGAATCCTCTCAATTTCCATTCTTCCACTTCTGTGTATGTTACTCCAAAGTTGGTTGTGCCTGCAATGTATCTCAGGAGGTGTTTTGCAGCTCCAAAGTGAATTCGAGTAGGTTTGCTAACATATCTAGACAATAAATTCACAGTGAATGCAATATCTGGACGAGTGTGCGTCAAATATAGCAGTCTCCCAATTAAACTCCTGTATTTCTTTGGATCAACTTCTCCCGATTCATCATTACATTGCATCTTCTCGCTGCTGTTCATGGGAGTGCAGGCCGGTTTGCACTGATGCATATTAAACAATTTTAGTGTTTCCTCAGCGTACCTCCTTTGAGTGATAGATATCTTTCCTACTAATTGCTTCACTTCCAAGCCCAAGAAGTAATTCAACAATCCCAAGTCTGACATTTCAAAACAGTTCTTCATTTCTTGCTTGAAGATCTTCACCATTACCTGAGATGAGCTCAGATAGATTATGTCATCAACGTAGATACTCACTAGCAGCAAATCTCCTTTCTCATTGCTTCGTTTGTAGAGTGTATGTTCATTCACACTTCTAATAAATCCATTTTTCTGCAGATACCCATCAATCTTAGAATACCAAGCTCTAGGAGCTTGTTTCAGGCCATAGAGTGCCTTCTTAAGTTTAAACACCTTGTGTTCTTCTCCTTCCTTCTCAAAACCAAGTGGCTGCTCAACATACACTTCCTTATTTATCTCTCCATTGAGAAATGCAGATTTGATGTCAAATTGATAGACTGGCCACCTTTTCTGCGCAGCAATAGCAAGAAGAAGACGCACCGTCTCCAATCTAGCAACCGGAGCATACACCTCATGAAAATCAATGCCAGCTTGTTGTGTATATCCTCTTGCAACTAAACGGGCTTTGTGTCTTTGAATGCTTCCATCTGAGTGATACTTTGTCTTGAATACCCACTTCAGTTGCACAATTTTCTTATCGAATGGTAGCTCCATCAGTTCCCAAGTATTATTTCTCTCAATTGCATCCAATTCCTCCCTCATTGCTTTTCTCCACACTTCAGTCTTCACTGCTTCTTCATATGAGGAGGGATCACACACATTGAGAGCAAAGGTACACCTTTCATAGATCTCCCTTAGAGATTTAAATCTTCCACTTGAATGATCATCTTGATTACTGCTTTCTCCTTCCAAGTCTTCAATTGATATTGCATCATTTCTCCTGAATTGTTCTGCATCTACTTCACCAGAATTTTGATTGCATCCTTCTGTTGAACAGCCAGTGTCCAGAGATGGATCATCATATATCACCAGAGGTGTAGACATGGTCTTAGGACTACAACTCCAGTCCCAACCTGCACCTTCATTAAAGGTTACATCCCTACTAATAATAACTTTGGAAGTAGTAGGATTAAACAATCGGTATGCTTTGGAATTCAAGCAATATCCGATAAATACACATCGTTTAGATTTTGTATCTAATTTTTGCAGCTTATTAGAGGGAATAAGAGTATAAGCAATACACCCAAAGACCTTTTAGGTGACTCACCTTAGGTTTGTAACCATGCCAAGCTTCATAAGGCGTCTTGAACTTCAAGGCACTAGTTGGTGTGAGGTTGATGAGATACGCAATGTTGTTACGACTTCTCCCGAAAACTATTTGGTAGACCTCTTTCCTTCAGCAATGCTCTAGCCATATTCATAACAGTGCGGTTCTTCCTCTCAGAGACCCCGTTTTGTTGAGGTGAATATAGGGCTGTGAGCTGCTTGATGATCCCGCACTTCTCACACAGTGAATTGAATTCATTGCTCGTGAACTCCCCACCTCTGTCTGTACGCAACACCTTGATTTTTAATCCTGACTGTGTCTCTACCATCTGCTTGAAGGTTTTGAACACCTCACATGCTTCTGATTTTTGTTTCAAGCAGTAGATCCAGCACATGCGACTGAAATCGTCAACAAACAATAAGTAGAACCTGTTCCCACCTAGAGAAGTGGTTTGCATGGGTCCACATATGTCTGCATGAATTAGCTGCAAAGGGACGCGAGCATTTCCTGAATCTCTTGATGGGAATGGCTTCTGACCCCTTCTCCAAGACCACGAGGTTTCCACGGTGATGTTGTTTGCCAATATTAGGGAGTCCCAGCACCATTTCATTGAGCTTCATACATCTTAGCGCTTCAAAATTCAGATGGCCTAACCTCAGATGCCATAACCTTGTGCTCTCATTCACATTTAGTGCAATATTAACACTTTGCCCAACATCCGAGACATTGAAGGGAAACATGTTGTTCCTAGTCTTCATTATACTCACCATCTTTTCTCCAGTATTAGCATTGTGAATTACACATTCATTCTCTGCAAACACCACAGTATATCCAGATGCTAATAGCTGACCGACACTTAACAAATTATGTGCCAATCCTGGAACATATTGTACATCATGCAACAATTTTGTCTTCCCACCTGATGTAACAAGAGAAACTGTACCTTTTCCATGTACAAGCATTTCTTTGTTGTCTCCCAGCCTAACAGTTATTTTCTGGCTTTCATCAAGATCTTTGAACATCTCCTTCGCACCAGACATGTGATTTGAGCAACCACTGTCCACCAACCACACCGATGTAATTCTTTCATCTTTTACATCCTTTGCCAAGAACAAGTTGCTTACCTCTTTCTCCTCAGCAACCAGTGTAGTTTGTTTTTCACCTTGTTTATCTCTATACCAACAATCAACTTTCATGTGGCCAAATTTCTTGCACAGATGGCACTGTACATTTCCCTTGTAAGCTCTTTGCTCTCCTTGATGAGTTCTTTGTTCTCCTTGATAAGTTCTTTGTTCTCCTTGATATGAGCGGAAGTCCATTCCTCTTCCTCTGCTCCTTCCACGCCCTCTTCCGCGGAAGAAGCCCCTTCCTCGACCTCTACACGAAATCTTTTCTTTATCTCTGACACTTGATGATTCACCTTTAACATGAAGAACTTTTTCTTCCTTTTCGTTTTGATCATCCGCCTGCCTCTGCAGTCTGGCTTCATGAGCTATCAGTGACCCACTTACATCCTCCATTGTGAGCTTTGTAAGGTCCTTAGACTCTTCTATGGCAGTGACGACATGATTAAACTTGGGTCCCAAACTTCTAAGCAACTTCCCAACTATCAAAGCCTCTGGTACAGTGTCTCCCAAGCTTTTCATTTGATTTCCCAGCTCCATGACCCTTGTGATATAGCTCTGAACAGCCTCTGTGTTCTTTATCCTGAGGTTCTCAAAATCTTGCCTCAGCGTTTGGAGCTTGACCGCCATCACCTTGGGGTTTCCATGAACGACCATCTTCAAAAGCATCCCACGCTTCATGTCTTTGTGTTATTTGAAGCAATACGGGCCAAGATAGGCCGTGAGAGAGCTTGTTGCATGAAGAACAACGCCTTAGCGTCCTTTTTTTTGTTCTCTCTCACCTTAGCTTCTTCCTCCTTCTCCCAGAAGCCCTTTTTCAACCAGCTCCCAGAGATCTTGCGAACGAAACAAAGTTTTCATCATTAGACACCAGAGGTCATAGTCTTCACCATCGAAGGCAGTGCAGCGAGTCCGAGATTCCTGCGAGTTGCTTTGCCGTTCAGTCGCCATTTGCTCTTGCCGGAGAAACTAGCTCCGATACCACTTTATTCGAGATCGTGCGTGTAAGTTCGGTCACCCAAAAAGATACACGGTTGTTAGAGAAAAAAAGAACTGGAGCTCAAAGGTTTTCAAAATCTCGCTCAAAAAGTATTTTGCTGAGATTCTTTCTTTATAAAAACATTTCAAAACATTACATCATGATGTTTTAAAGTTCCAACATATTTCATCCAATAGGATAATTTAGTACCAGAAGTTAACATAATAAATGCTTTAACAGTACGATGAAGATCCTTGTTTCATGCGTCTATTGGCTGCTTTGGCGGTGGAACATTAATGGCTGTCTTCTGGTTGAGTGGAGCTCCTTTAATTTCTTTGGTCTGTTGACAAGTCAACAACTTCAACATATCTTCAACTCCCAGTTTCTCTCCCATTGACCAGTCAACAACACCTGATTTTTCTTCAAGCATCTTACAACAGTAACTTCGGCCACCTCTTCAAATCGACAACTGGACTGCCAACCTAAGCCGGGCCAAGTACGCTCGTTTGTGCATTGAATTAGATCTTACTCAACCATTGAGGCAAGGGTTTTGGACTGGCAATGATGATTGGCACATCTTTGTCATGGTACAATATGAGCGCCTTCCTACATTTTGCTACTATTATGGTCTCATCAAACATGGGGAGTCTACCTGTCTCCGTCGACAGGAACCCGTCCCTACAAAACTCTAGGTTTCAGTTAACACTGAAGAAGCTGGCTCAAAGATAATGGTTCAAGAAGACCAGATGGATATTTCACTGCCTGTTTAGGTTCCTGATTGCTCTCAGGAAGATCCAGTGGTCCCGCTGCCCAGTAACTTACTAGATAACAGGGAAGATGAGTCATGAATGATGGTTTCCCGGCGCCGGCGAGGTCGGGGCCATGGTGGAGCGCTAGGGTTTGGTCCTTGTCATTCTCGTCGACAAAAGCCTCGGTAGCCTAGCGTGGACGTGTGAAGGAGTCCATACACGTGGCGAGCAACCATTCCTCCTTCAACACTATGCAACCCCCTAGTTTGCCACATGGCGAACGAGGTTTGGAAGGCGAGATGGTAGAGGAGGGGCACGCCACTCTTTCTCTTCTCGGGACTAGCAAGGTGGCAGTGCTTTTCATGATAAAGCTTTTGGAAAATTGTTTTAATTTCTTGGTATTTGCAATGTCCTCTATTGGTCCTCCCAACAGCCAGAAGATTGGCTCTTCGCTAGCTCTAATGGATGCTCTCCCTGATTTAACTCATCCCGATCCTCAATCCCAAAGACGTTGTTCTATCTCAACAGACAAAAGCAAAGGAAAAGACATTGTTACGGTCAAATCAATCCACTCAAACAGCAAAAGCCAACCGTTGCTTTTAACTTCTTCTCACAAAAACCCTGTTGATCTAATTGTGGATGCTACAACTCTCCAAGATGGGCATCACGCAAAAGGTTATGGCAGCTCTCCAAAAAGTTCATCATGAACCAAAAAAAGAAGATCCTAGGGAAGTTTCAAGTTCGGAGGAAGAGATGGACACCGATCGAGGGGAGGAAGATGAAGAACTTGAAGACTCAATGAACATGGACCATGCCCAGGATGGTCTTCAGTGAGAGTCTCTAATTAGTAGGGGTTTGAATCTCTAGGATAGCTCTTACAAAAAGGGAAGAATCAAAACAGAAGCATCTTGCTCTCACAATTCACATCCTTAAGATGCAGTCTAAACCCTTGTCTTGCTTATTTTTCTATTTTGGTTACTTTATTTCTCAATATGTTTTATTTTCCTAATCTCAACTTAATTTGTTGGAAATGTAGAGGCCTTACTAATATCAACACTCTCAATCATGTTAGAAAGATGATTAAAATAAACAAGCCCGTGATCGTCTGTATCATGGAAACTCGAGCGGATGAAGGTCGAGCTCTTAAGTTTTGTGAGAATTTCAAACATGCGTGGAATTGGGCTGCCATATTGGCTATTGGCTTTTCATGAGGTATTATTGTTCTTTGGTGGAATTCAGTTAGCTTGGTCACTCCTATCGCAATTTTGAGACTCTCGATTCATCTAGTAATCTCTTCCCAACTTCCTGATGTCTAGATCTTGTCTATTATTTACAATGGACAGTCGATTACGACACAACGGAGTCTTTGGAATGAACTTTCTTGCATTTCTCTTTAAAATTTTCCCTGGTGCATCGTGAGTGATTTTAATGCTATTTGTTCTCATGATGAGCATAGAAGTGGTAGCTTCAAGTATTATGCTTGTAAATCTAGTTTTTTTTAATGATTTTATTGTTAAAAATTCTTTGCTTCATGTTAATTCCATTGTTTCAAATTTCACCTGGCATAATAGAAGATTTGGTCCTAATTGTCGTTGGGCCAAATTGGACAAATGCCTCATTAATACTGGTTGGTCTCATTGTTTTAGTTCTTTTTTTGTTACGCATTTGCTGAGGATATACTCTGACCACTCTCCCTTGCTTTTGAATGCTCGGTCCCGGATTCCTACTAGGACTAAGATTTTTCGATTTGAAAATTATTGGCTTCAGTATGTCCGATGGCATCACATTGTTAGTTCTGATAGGGATTTTAAGCCTCACACTTCCCATATGCATGCTTTTTTCTAATCTTCTTGGTAGAGTCAAGAGAAGTCTTCTAGATTTGAGGAAAAATGGTTTGAACTCTTTAGATAAAGACATTAGAATTGTGGAGTCTTATATATATGATATTGATTCCCATTCCCTCAATTATTCTTTAGGTTCGAATGAGGATACTGATCTTTTCATCACCCGTAGAAGCCTCCATAATAAATATAATACTCTTCTTAGGAAGAGTAATATCAGGTGGGCTCAGCAGTCTTGTCTCATGTGGGTTCTCAATGGCGATCTAAATACAACTCTTTTCCACACTAGTGCCCATATGAACAAGCACAAAAGTTTCATTTTCCAAATTTTAGATCATCATGGAAATATTCAGACTAGCAAAAAAGGTATAGAGCAAGTGTTCTTATCACATTATATCAATCTCTGGTCTGATAATTCTGACAATTCTTTGTTGATCTTATCTGAGCCCTCCTCTCTGATTTACTCACCATTTTTTTTAAAGATGGAAAGCACCTTGTTAAAAGTGTCTTCAGAAGTGAAATTTTCAAATCGCTATTGTCTTTAGCTCCGGGTAAGAGTCTAGGACCCGATGGTTTTAACGTTGAGTTTTCAAATTTTTTTGGCTTGATATTCAGGATAAGATCATCAATGTTGTTAATTATTTCTTTGAAAATGCTCGTATGCCTCTTTCATGGGGGTCTCACTTATATAGCCATTATTCCTAAAATTGAGAATCCTAAGAGTGTTACTGATTTTCGCCCCATCTCGTTATGTAATGTGTGTTACAAAATTATCACTAAGACTCTCACCAATAGATTAAAAGATGTCTTTCCTAGTATGATTAGGAATGAACAAACTGGATTTATCCAAGGCATATCTTAAGCTCATAATATTGTTACCCTCCAAGAAGTGGTGCATCCTTTAGATCAGGATAATAGCTTCCCCCCAATATGATTGCCAAATTTGATATAGAAAAGCATATGACACTATCAATCGGAAGGTTATTCTTGCAACTTTAGCTAGCCAAGATGAATTTTCTAACTTTGTTGATATCTTGGATTCAATCTTGTATCTCTACTCCTCTTGCTCTTTTTTGATTAATGGTCATCCTAGTAAATTTTTGAAAATCTCTATGTGTATGAGACAAGGGGATCCCCTTTCTTCCTATCTGTTCATTCTTGTCTCTCCAAATTTTACTGTCCTCCTTAATTATGCTCTTAATATGGCATTATTCTTGGTTTTAATCCTACCCTTTCTCATAATTTCAACAACTTGAGGTATGCTGATGATATAGTTCTTATTACCAAGGCTTCTAGATCGGTTGCTAGAAATGTAAGATTTTGCCTTATTATCTACTCCAAGCATACTGGTCAAAAGCCTAACTAAAATAAATCTGTTGTCTTCTGTCCAAAGTGGCTTATTCATAAGCTTTTTAAGAGTGTTAGCAAAGCATTGGAGTTTAATATTGGAGCCTTCCCTTTCACTTACCTAGGGGTTGCTATCTCTCCTTGCAGGCTTCTTATTTCTCATTTTTCTCCAATGATTTCTACGTTACAGAGGCTTACTTCCTTTTGGAAACAATTTCATATTACTTATGCAAGGAGGGTGATTCTTATTAATAGTGTTCTCTTGACCATTCCTTCTTATGGACTTGCTGTCTATCATATGCCAGACACATTTCTTGACCTGATCATAAAAATTGATAGGAATGTTTTTTTTTGGAATAACGATGGCAATGGTAGTGGCCTTCGTCTTGTGTGTTGAAGTAGAACTACACTTGACAAATCTGAGGAAGATTAGCTATTAGAAATCCTAGGCATATGTACACTGCTTAAACACTTTGAAATTTCTTAATAAATATAGAGCTTTTTGGGTTGATATTCTTGATTACAAATATGGTTCTGTGCATCCTTGGAATTTTAAAACTGCTCCCAAATGCTCTTGGTTTTTTTGTTCATTATGTAAAAATCTGGAGACTATTAAATCTTTGCTGAGGTTTAAGATTGTGAATACCAATATCTCAGTTTTAAATGACCCTTGGATATTTTTTATAGGCCTATAAGTCTTAAGCACTCTTATGTCAACATGAATCTCATTGATGAGAATTTACAGTGCACTGATTTCACTCAAAATGGTAGCTAGAATTTTTCTCATATTCAACATTTCCTAAGTGATCATTGTAATCCAGTGGATATGGGAATGGCTCAGATTGATGAGAATTACTACAATCTTTGTGGTTGGCTGGCCAATTTTAAAGGTATCAATGTTGTTTCAGAGGCCTATAAATGTTTAAATAATTCCAATGCTCAGGACTTCTTTTGGAAAGGTTGAGAAAATTTGTGGAGAATCAATGCTACTCCTTAGGCTAAGTTTTTTACCTGGCTTTTATTTCATGGAAGAATTAAAACGTTGGCCTTTCTAACAGATTTGAATTTAGTTCCCAATTCTTCTTATATTATCTGTGATTTTCATAAATAAAACATCAAGCATCTCTTCAATACATGCTCCAAGGTTCACTTGATTTGGAGGCATATTGAAGAGATTACAAAATTTCAAAATCCTGATGAGTTTTAATGTGATGTCAAATAAACCGGATATGTTCAAGAGTATAGATAAGAATTTGCACGACATGTTTCTCATGTTCAAGATTGGCCTGAGCACTAGCTCTTGGGAATTTTCCTAAATGACTTGGAAGAAGAACTCAAAACAAATATCAGAATTGACAACCCCGAGAATTTCTATAATGTTGTGAGCTTAGCACTTGAGTTTGAAGCCAAAATTGGTCCAATTAAAGGGAGCCAGTAACTTGTCCAACAAGACAAGTCAGCCTTCATCCTTAATTCCAGACATCAAAGCTACAAACCAGAGACATTTAATTCCTACGCAATGTGAATAATGCCAGCTAATATGTAGCTCCTCCAGTGCAAAACCAGACCTAGGAGATTGAATATCAACACAAATGAGACAAAGGTCTATATTTCTATTGCAATGAGATTGCAATTAGAAATTTGCTCCTGGTCATAGATGCAAAACAAGCTTTTTTCTTTTATTAGAGTTGACACATGGCAATGAAGAGAGGACCGAATCAATGGCACCAATCTAGGGGATGTTTCTAACAAAACGGAACACACCAATCTTGCTGAAATTAGTTTCTATACCATACTCAAAAAATTAGAAGGTGCCACATTGAAGCTCCAAGGCATCCTTGCTAATAAAGAAATTATTTTCCATTTTCTATTAGTGATGTTGATCTTGTGCTCAGGATTCAATGGCTAGTGTCTCTCAACACTATCCAAGCTAATTGGAATGAAATGTTTCTCATTTTTCATCAAAATGGGCAAACATGCAAATTGCAAGTAGTTTCGCACAAAGTACATTCCGAAGTCAAATTTCAATATTTAGCAAAAGAAGTTGAGCATTTTGGTATTAATCAAACCTAATATCTCGAAATTCTAATCTTGCTTTACAAATTTCTGTTTTTCATGAACCAAGTCCTTTACCACTTTTCCGATCACATACGCAATCTATAGCTCTCATCCTAAATTCCACACCTCCAAATATCAGCTCTTACCAATATCCATATTTTCATAAATCTAAAATTTAAAATCAAGTTTTAGATTTGCTTCACCCAGGCTTTATTCACACTAGCTCTAGCCTTTTTTTTCTAGCTTTATTCTCATAGGGGCTGTTTGGTTGCCCGTATTTCAAATTACAATGTAAGTCAATTTACTATGATTTTAATTTACATCATGGTTGTTTGGTTGCTTGTAAATGAAATGCTGCATTTACTTTTCAAGTGTTTAGTTTGACGTAAGTTGTGGATTAAAATCACCATGTAAAGTAAGTGGTGATATTACACGCCTTTTCCCAAATTTTGTATATTTTTATAATTTTTTAGTATTTCATTTAAAATCTATTTTATTTATTTAAGTTTAATTTATTTTATTTATTAAAATAGATTTAATTTAATGGATTTTATCTATTTAAAATATATTTTATTTATTTAAATTAGTTATTCAATATACTTGAATTTAACTTACTAATATGACCATCATTTACTGCTTATCATTTAAGCATACTCGCTTGAAATTAATCTTAAAATATGGTCAAGTATTCCACCAATGACATCTAAATTCAACAAACTCAAATTGAATGAGTCATCATATTCATAAAACAAGATATAAAATCAACAAATCATATTCAAGAAGTCAACATGTTCATCAAACGATTTGGAAACTCAACAACTCAAATTCAACAACCAACACCATTAAATTCTCAACATGTTCATAAAACATAACATAGTTCAACAACTCCAAACAATAACAACATACAAAATAAGGCATGTCCACAAACTCAAAAACACTCAAAATAAGAAAATCATAAGAGTAGACGATCTCACACCCCACCATCACGCCCCAACTACCTAAGGAAACCATCTATCCAAAAGCATCGAAGTTTATGATCTTTGTTTATAAAAGCAGTTGCCAGAATATTTTGGGCATTCAAATAGTCATATGCTAAACCAAGGTCATACTTATTATAGTAGCCAATCAAAGTCATGACCTTATCATACAATCTCTTACTCAATTGTACACCTTTGTCCATCTCCACAGCACTAGCAAGCCTGTCCAATCCAGTGGAGATTTTTTGCATGACTTCCAATTCTTGTTGCCTTGCACGCTTTGTTCCCTTGTTTACTTCTTTGGTCTTCGAAGTGGACATTGTTGGCATTTTCGTTAGAGGAGGTTGTGATTGTGTGAAGTCCCAATCATTCAACTCTTATGGAATATCATCGGAATCTAATGTCGGTGGTGTTGATGGCATTTCCATGCGGACACCCAGACTCCTAGAGCTTTGAGAGCCTATTCTTGCATCGGTCCCAAAAACAATAGCCATCTCTTCATAATTTTCAATGGGCTTATTGATATAAACCGCTGTAGTAGGATGGGACTATAAGAAAAGAAATAAATACAAGTAAATAGAGATAATGCACACAAATATCGATTACCAAAATAAAAAACAAACTTTAGTTTACCTATATGTATGTTCGGAATTCTTTAATGCCCATAATGATTTTCTTCTCCGAATCATCGTAGTAAACTCCACTTAAACTCTTAAGCTTTTTTATTATTAACCATATTCTTCTTACATGTCAGAGACGATTAATAACATATGTATCACTCACAACCATGTTAAAACGCGTATTAACAGCTCTCGCAACTACATTGATAGCAATACTCTTGAAACCTTTGTCAATTTTATTACCAAGGTTTGCCTGCTCAACTAAATATCTGAGCAAAAATGACGTCATGATCGTTATCCACCTAAAATCAGTTGGGCATCTCCTTCCAATACTTTTTATTATAACAAGTTTTTACTGTAGATTTAACTAGCCATTGTTGTAGATTTTCCAGCCCAACACTGTAGCGGTCTGTCCAGCCCAACACTGTAGCATCACGAAAATTTCTCCTTAAAACCCTACTTCCTTTCTCCTTCTTCTTCTTTCCTTGTTTTTGGCCGAACCTTGCATTTTCTCTTAGGTTGTTCTGGCGAGCTTTTCCAACAAACCAAAGTCTCCATGCTCCTTCTCACATCCTCTTGAGTACGGTGAGGCTTCGATCCAAGCTTTTTATTCTTTGTATTCCTCTTGTTTCTTTGTTTTTAGGATTTTTTGAAAAACTTAGATTTCTTCATGGATTTGATTGTTTATAGGCTCAAATTGAAGCCAATGACTTGTTATTCATGTATGAGAATGTTTGTGAAGAAATTTCTTGTTTGGGTGTTGTAAATTGGGAGAAAATCCTTGTATAAGGGTCAGTTTTACTGTAGCAATTCCGAGGTTACTGTAGCACCGGCACTCTTTAGTTGTTTCTTTGATATTTTTGGACTAGAGTGAAGCAAAAACCCCTAAGAATTCATTGGTAACCTTTAGACCTAGCTTTGAGCAAACCCTAGGATCGATTTAGGGTTGTTTGTTAGAAAAACTTAGGGTTTCCTTATTTGATTTAATATTTGCTAATTATTGTTGTGCTTTGTTGTGCTTTGTTGTGCTTTGGCAAGGAAAAGAAGTCTTGGCTCAAGGCAAAGATTTAGCCGAAGATTAGGTTACGAGGAAGACAAATCTCCAATTCTGTGAGTGGAATTGTTCAGCATAGCTTTATTAGAAGAATGCCGATAGCTAGAGATAAATATATATATACATATCATTTATTAAGTAAGTTTTATTAGTTTATACTTGTTTGGCATTTTGGTGAATGATAGTTATTATTGAGAAAAGATCTTGGATGTCTTGTTTGGTATTGGATTTTTTGTCGTTGGATTTGTGATTGATATATATATATATATATCAATGAGTTTGCGAAATCCTTGTTTTGTGTGAAACTTGGGATTTGTTGTGAAAATCATTGATTTTGTGAAATCTAAGACTTGAAACTTATTTCGAATTGTTGAAAGGAAAGGATTCCCATGTTGTTTCTTGTGTTGGGATTTGTAAATTAATTTGTGTTAAAAGCTTGAGCTTTGCTTGTGTTTTTATCTTGTTCTCCTGCAAATGGCCGAGGTGTTATTGATTTATAATTATGGATGACTATTGTACTCCAGTGGAGTTAAACTTATTCTGTGAGTTGCTTGGTGGTACCCTACTACAGTTGGCAGTCTCCACAGCCAGTTTGGTTGAGGTGGCGTGGTAGACCGGTTGATTTCTACGAGGGTTAGTTCAGGTGGGATTGTAGAGCCCTGACTGGATATTTATCGGGTAGCCAGAGTCACCAACCGGTGAACCGATGGGTCAACGTCAAGGACATGAGTACGTTGACGGCTCTGAACCTAGCCATAGCCACGGTGAAGGTTTAGAGAGTTTTCTAAACTACGTTATGCTGGTTGAGTGTTGGGTATTGTGCTTATTAATTTCAAAACCATGACATTTAGTTGTTTTTACTTGTAATTGAAACTATGTTTTGTGGTTTTGGTGTTGTAAACCCTAGTTGGGGTAAAAAGGGTTTTCCTAGTATTATATTATGTTATTTTACATTTTTACATCTTTTAAAAGATTTCTATTTTATATGATAATGTTTCTAAACTAGTATTGTTTTGGTAAAGTATTTATTTTGATGATTTATTATTATTATTGATGTTGGTATATTTTTGCTAGAGTTGTGCTAACCTCCCCTCACTGAGTAACTTTAGTTGCTCACCCCTCTTTCTTTCTCCTAGCCTGTTGCCGGTAGTATGTGTGGCAACGTACTGGGCATTTGCTATTGTTTCATCTTCTGTTATACTTCTTTCAGTTCATATATGTTATTTTTATCATGGAACATGTTGTTTGACCTATGGATCCACTAGTGTGCAGAAAACCTTGTTACATGGTTTGGTATCTAAATAACTCTTAAACTCTTGTGTATCAGTATTTCCTACTGTTGTTAGTGTTGTTTCCCTGTGCATTTGTGAACCTTTATATTTTCTATATCTTGCTATCATTGTTGTTGTTGTTGTTATGACTCCCCTTATGTAACATTGTTCCTCTCTACTCTATATCTGTGATAGATATTGTTGAATTCCAGGTGTATTGGTCAGCCTTGCGGCATTCTGAGGGTTAAGTGACGGGGTATCCCTTCTTGGGATAGCTGCGACGGTTGTTGGGTCCCGTGGGCCCATGGGTCGGGGAGTGACACCTTTACTTTATTGGATCCTCTCTACTGAGTCCATCTATTAAATTACATATAAAAAGACAATAGAATCTAAATTCATGGATAGTTTTCCTCATTGATTTTATTTCAACCAAAATAGAGTAAATATCAAATGGAAGAGAATCATAAATGCACTTCATAATTTCATAGATAGTTTGAGGCCTAAATACACTTCATGATTTCATAACTATACAAGGTAAAATTGGAAGAGAATTATAAATTATGAATACTAATAAATAACTAAAATGACAATGCCAAGGATGTTTCACAGTAATAAATTCAAAATATAGTTCTATTAATGCATTCACAAAGTGAGTAGTCCATATTTCTCAAGGATAATACCATTCAACAAAATAAAAAAAATATATGAAGTTTCTATATAACAAAATCAAATCAAATCTCCAAGTTCACATTTTAAATACAAAAACATCTCTCTTGTTCCACATGGCCTCCATGATTGAATACAAAAACAATTCTACAACATGCAAAAAAAAACACTATCTATTGTTCCACATGGGCTCCATGATTGCATCACGTATTGCTAACCATTCTCTTGCTTCCTCACGTGCTTGGGATTGAGTTCTAACTTCTTACACATTAGGATCTCATTCTTCAACATCGGTTACATGAATATCATTACCTCCTTGTAAAAATATAATTGTGTAAAATACAACATGCAACCACAATATCCACTTGTGTTTGATATGGAAAGAATGGTCTAGATATGAGAATTTTGAAGTGATTCTTCAAAGCTCCAAATACTCGTTCCACGGTAGAGCACAATGAAGAATGTCTATAATTAAATAGTTCCTTCCTATTTGATGTTGTATGGACACCAAATTCCTTAAGATGATAGCAAACACCGCGAAATGGTGATATAAAACCAACTCTTGTGGAATATCCCACATCTATAAGGTAATGCTTGCCTACATGGATAATTATATTAGTTATTCCGACAATATAATAATTTTAATTTTTGTCAAATAGTAACATACCTTCAGGCACTATAAGCCCATCCTCTCTTTCTAAAGCATCAAGAAGAACAAGTGCATCATGTGCTGAACCCTCCCACCCAGCCAGAACATATGTAAATCTTAATTCAAAGTCAACTGCGGCCAACACATTTTGAGTAAGATATGGTTTTATCCCACGGAAACGAGCTACAATTTCCTTTCGAACCGATGCATGGATATGTGTACCATCAAGCGCTCCTATGCAATCCTATTTATTAATGAACAAAAATATTACGTATTGCATATGAGTTTGTGAGATATATAGTAGAGTAATTCAATATTTTTTACCTTAAAATATGGCATAAACCTTGGATCATGTGTAATGACTAAACTAGTAGTTGTGGGCATAGAATAAATCCACCCCCAAGCTCTCCTATCACATATAATACATGTTTAAAATATCGGCTAATAGTTTCACCGGAAAGTAAAAAATTTACTCCAATCACCCTATTCCTCACGTTATGACCAAGAATGTGAAGAAACATTGCTACTTGCTCTTCCACGCTTATATGTAGAGTGTTGCACAACAATCCTTTTGACTTCAATAAACCACATAACCCAAAAAAATACAACCCTTTTCATCCTTAGCATTGCTATACTAGCCTCCTCGGATCCATGTATTATTCTTGAAATATAATTTGTATGTTGTTGATCCCTATTGTAGTATGGCTCTCGTGGCAAATTCAATCATCTTCTCCTATTGTACCACCTTGACGCTACAATTGCAACAATGGTAGCGGCGGCAAGTACAAAGCTTTCATCACCAAATTGATTGTCCATTTATACACTCGAGTTTAGATAAAGCAACAACAACAAACCAATGACCAATTTATAGTGTCATTACATACATCAGATATATGATGCTTGGGTAAGATGAAAAGGAAAGGGAATGGTGAATGTATTCTATTCATACTATATATGGTATTTTTAATTTTTTTTTTTAATTTATCCAACTGATTTTTCCTTCTCAAGTGTGTCATGCTATCTTATATAATATAATACTCAATTTATCTATATTCCAACATCACCGTAACAAATGAGTAATAATATCATTAACTTTTGTATAAAAAAAAAATCAAAATTTTGATTCTTTTCTAAATATGATTGAAGATTTAAAATGTAGACGCATAGTAATGTGTCAACAGTGTCAAAATAATAGTAATAATAATAATAATAATAATAATAATAAGAATAATAATAATAATAATCTATATTTCAAATAAAAAAATCCCAAGTACATAAACCATTCGATACTTAAATGTGCTAATTAAATAAATAATGCATCTTACTCTAGATTTGAACACATAAACCAACTTGAGATTAATTCTAGATTAAATCTTATATTCTTTTCACCAAGTCTTCCTTATATATATATATGCTCCCAACTACCATCACAGAGGCTGGAAATTCCGGGATAAGGGAGCACTAAAACAGATAAAAACATATTACTCATTCTAATCTTCTCAAGTCTTCTTTCTCAATCCTAACATAACTAATCTATCCAATGACTAGTAGTTGACAAATAAGAAATTACCATGAGACTACACCCACAATGACGATGTGAAGTCTAATAAAAGACTTAATTAGACATGCATGCAAAGATCACGCAACCCTCATTGATCTAATCCTGACCACAACCAAATAAATTAAAATCTCAGAAGGAACAACCTTAAATTCAAAGATCACCCAACCCTCATTAGCAATCCATCAACCCAACCTTGAGATGCTAGTAACTAACAACAAAAAGAAAAGCTTTCATTCCTGATGTGGTAGAAAAAGCAATAAAATAATTATCATCACAACATCAATGTAGTAGAAAACACCAGTTCATTAAATCATAAATTATCATGGCAAACAATAAGAGATACATCATCAGAACACATATTAATCTCTTAACAACCTATCAATCTATTCGCCATAAAGTATTATCTTTTTTCTTTACTAAATAAATGTATGTTGATTACAAATCCCTTAATCAGATTACCATACATGATAAATATCCATTACCTAATATAGATGAGCTTCTTGATGAGTTACATGGTGTGAAAATATTTTCCAAAATTGATCTTTGTTCAGGATACCATCAAATATGTGTCAATCTTACTAGCATTGTCAAAATAGATTTTTGAATTCACTATGAACACTATAAGTTTATTGTAATGCCATTTAGCCCCACCAATGCCCTCTCAACTTTCTAAGCAGGAATAAATGATCTTTCTAGGCCACATCTTAGAAGATTTATTTTAGTCTTCTTAGATGATATTCTAAGTTAAAATCAATCAGTTGAGGAACACTTTAAACATCTATAAATTGCACTTGAGCTCAATTATAACAATCAATTTTTCACTAAGACAAGTGCTTGTTCAGCCAAACCAAAGTAACCTTTTTAGGTCATGTGATTTCAGTTAAAGATGTTGAAGCATATCATGACAAGTTTCAAGCTATCCGATATTGGCCTGCACCAACCAACATTAAGGAATGATGAGGATTTTTGGGATTAACTAGCTATTATCTTAAATTTGTTTTGCTAGCCCATTAATTGATCTCACAAAGAATAATGCATATTAGTGGTCACCAGCAGCTGACAAGGCTTTCCAACAACTCAAAATAGCTCTAATTTTAGTTCATATTTTGCGCCTCATAGAATTCAGCCAACTATTTAAGGTGGAATGTGATGCTTCAACTAAAGGAATCATAGCCATACTTCTTCAAGATGATCATAGCTTATTTTAGTAAGGGTTTCTCTTTCTCTAACCATTTCAAATCTACATATGATTGGGAATTACTTACTCTTGTTTTAGCTCTACAGAAACGGAAACATTACCTCTTGGGATGACATTTTTTATCAAAGCAGATCATTTCAGCATTAAATCTTTACAAGAGCAACGTATTACTACCAATAAATAGCCAAGTCTCCCTATGAAGCTGCTCCCTTTTGGTTGTACCATCATAAACACATCTAGAAATAATAACAAAGGAGCTGATGCACTTTTCCGACATCTACAACATATCGATTTTCTTGCTTTGGCTCTTCTGATTGCCCAGGGCTTTCTAGACTTATAGGAAGCTTTACAAGTTGATCCTCATACTTGCGCAATTATGAAGGTATTTTCCATAGACTCAATTGCTTATCCAGACTATTAGGTGGCCTACCATAAATTATCAAAATTATTATTTCGTAAACATTATATATATATATATATATATATAAGCTCAAGCAAACCACAAGTTTTCTAATGTGAATGTTGTTATCATTTGGCATAAATGATTTGGTTATTTCAGATATATTATCACATAAAAAAAATTATTGAGAATTCACATGAACATCTATTAAAAAACAAGAAGATTTTTCAATTACATGAAAGAATTATCATGTATTATTTGTTCTTAAAATAAACTGATTACTAGATCACCACCAACTCAAAGCAGGATTAAATCCCCAACATTATTAGAACATATTTAGGGGTTGTTTGGTTCACGGTAATGTGAAAACACTATTGGGAATTAGGCTAACAAGACAAGAATTAAATTGTTTACCTTCTGTCTATCACTCATGAAAGCCCAATGGTGGTTGTTTGTGATCCTCAAATCTTCTAACAGGAGCTCCAAAAACCGTTTCCAATTGTCCTTTTTCTCCTTAGAAACTGTGGCCCAAGCAATAGGATAGATGCAAATTGCATCTATCCTTACTGTTGTGAGTAGTTATCCTCCATATAACACCTCCAAGAAGCATCCATCTACTGACACAATTTGCTTGCATCCTGCCAAAAAACCCTCCCTTAAAGGAGCTAAGCATACATACATGCATTTAAAGATACCTTGGTCACATCTAAATTTAATTGTTGATGTAGGATGTGTCCTCATAAGTTCCAATCTATAGTCATACAAGCTCTTCATTTGTGTTTCTTCATCACCATCTATCAACCTAATTCTCATTAATGAGGAATTAATAACAGTTGCATTGCATATGAGAACTAACTGTTGTAAATAAAAAATATTTTAGCTAGTGATGTATTAAATACCTAAGTGCTATAGATTTGGCCCTATATGCCTTCAATATACTAATGTCAACCTCTTCATTAGTCTTCACATCTTGCACTATACCAGATATCAGTCATGTAGGGTAAGCTCTGAATTGTTCCAAGTAATTTCTTGCTATCCAGCCTGCATTTACATGCCTATTATGGTGGTCCTTTGCAGATTCATTCTCCAGTTTCCCTGATTTTATTTGGACTGTTCTCCCATCTTTCACCATTGGTAAGGCCCATAGGTAAAATGGACATCCCCTCTTACAGATTACTTTACATCATTTCTGGGAATTTGGCTTAAAGGTCATTACATACCTATTCTTTATTCCGTAGTTCTTGATTGCCTCCTTGAATTGTTTGAAGCTTCTGTATTTCATGTCAATCTTGAATTGAGGATTCTTCATTTCACACTCTTCATTAAATTCTGAGTATCTTGGCTTGCTTGATACCAATTCATCTTCATTTGTTGATGAGCAAGAATTCAACTCATCAGACTCTACATAATCTGATTCAACATGAGATCCATCTATATTTTTTTGAGGTTTAGTAGCAAGAACAACCTGATGGCTAGCTATTTCACTATCCTCCATGGGATCTTCTTCTGATTCATCACTAAGATTATAATCAAAATCTTCTAAATCACTATTTTCTCCATCTCTTTTCCTTTTATGACCACCATTAACTAATGTACCTTCCAAATCAAATTCTTCTTCTTCTACATCTTTTATTTCTTCCTCTTCCTCTTCCCCTTCCTCTGCATTGACTATTTTGTCATTAACAACCTACCCTGTTACATTGTCTCCAACTTTGGAACAACTAGCTAGTCCTAACACATTCTTCATCATTAGCCTTAATACATACATACACTTTGTTAGGGCTGACGACATGGATTGGTATTATATGACAAGCCAAGAGTTGACATGGCAAAAGATGATGACTTGGCAAAAAGAGGAATGACTAGGATGATAATGTGGATGAAGTTAGGTGTCATGACATATGAAGATACAAGGGTTAGAAGATCAAGATGAAGATTGTGTTTAGTAGATATTCCTTTCAATTAAGTCATGTGATGATCAACTATTTTTGGAAAGTGCATCAAGTCTAAAGGATCTCTTCAAGAAAAACAAGTTTTATTTAAAGTATGTTTATCTATCCTTGGTAAGATCTGGGATGATAAATCATATCTTTGATAGAACTCCTTTTTGGAAAGATCTATCTTAAAGAGAGAAAGGAATATTCTATAATTGGCAAAAATTCAAGATCATGAAGATTGCATGAAGCTTAGTTTGATGTGAAGCTATTTGAAGACACAAACTAAGATAGGACAAGCTTAGTTTGGTGTGAAACTATTTGAAGACACAAACTAAGTTAGGCAAGAACAAGCCAATGAGATTATCAAAACTATATTTAGCAACACAATTTGAAGGAAGATCCAAGAGCTAATTATGGGCAGAGCTATTCAAGGAGACTAATCATATGTGGAGATTGATTGAAGATTACATGAGATATGATTAGAGATTTGAAGATCCAAGCATGGATAATTGAAGATCATGCTTGAAGATATTGAAGGCTAAACTTAGATGAGATGAGATCAAGTTTAGTAACAATATTTCCATGAGTCAAACGAAGATCATTTGGGAAGACCAAACTTGGACCAAGTTTGGAAAGAAGATCGGGAGATCTTCGGTGACCATCTTTGGTGAGATGGTTGCGTGTGCCTTGGTAAACGCGTTCCTCGGGAGAGGAGACTTACTAAAGTGGCGTGAGGAAAGAAGCAGCTGTAGGTAGGAGGAGCTCGGTTTGAGTCAACTACTATGAGGCAGACTGAAAGAACCGGGAAGGTTGAAGGTTGCATATTCGGGTGCAATTGGCTAGAACTCAGTTATGTTTAGTAAGGTGGACCGTGTTGTAACTGGGTGCTGCAACATCTAACTTTGGAAGGTGTTCAAGTTAGGAAGCTGTGGAAAATTGTAAAAGAGGAAGGTTTATTTGGACGTCGGTGTATCTATATAAGATATCCTGCTTGAAGATTTAGGATGAGGCATGGAGTAAGAGACCCTTTGGTGAGGATTGAGGAGGTGG